>NC_133769.1:23190571-23404445 GCF_003597395.2 Chelonoidis abingdonii
TCTGCTAGCTGGTTATAAGCAGAGGGAAGGGGTTTATTTTTTTTAAACTGCAGCCAGAGAATTTTTTTTTCCTTGCTCCTCTCTAGCTGTGCATAGGGAGGGCTATTAAGGTTTAACGATGGTCATTTGTTAAACAAAGCAGCCTTAAGTGGTCAGCAACTACACATATTAAAGTTAACCAGCCAGATCCACAATTGCAAATAGAGTAAAACAATCAAAAAGCCTAAACCGCCTGTTTTTACTGCCTCTACTACTTTGTATTCTTAACAGTTTCTGTTAATATGATGTGAATTATTTAGGCTATATTCATTTTAAAGCAGTTGTTTTCTTTTAGGGTTAGGTAAACATACGTGATCAAACATCTAGGAACAAAGAATGCTTGCCATACCCACAGAATGGGGGACTATATCCTGGGAAGCAGAGACTATCAAAAGGATTTTAGGGGCCATAGTGGACATACATTAGCTCCCAGTGCAACACTATGGCATAAAGGCCTAATACAATCCTTAGATGTATGAACTATAGAGTAGCAAAGAGTAAGGCGGCAGTTTTATCTCTATATATGGCATCGGCAAGACTGATATGAGAGCAGTGTGTCCAGTTCAGTTGTCTTTTACCGAAGGATGTTTACACGTTGGTGATGGTACAGAGAAGAGCCACGGTAATGATTTTTGAGATGGGGGGAAAAATGTATAGTAAGAGATTTAAGGAGCTTTGTTTAGTTTATCAACAAGGAGAGTGAGAGTTGACTTGCTAATAGTATATAAATACACTATACAGGGAGAAAATACCAAGTTACTAAAAGGGTTTTTAGTTTAACAGAGAAAGGCATAAGAAGAGCTGATGGCTGGGAACTAAACTCAAGTTAGTAACAAGGCACAATGTTTTAACAGCGAGGGTGACTAACCACTGGAATAAACTACCAAGGGAAGTGGAGGATTCTCCATCTCTTGATTTTTTCAAATCAAGATTTGATGCTTTTCTGGAAGATATGATTTAGTCAAACACAAGCTATTGGCCTCAGAACAGGGGGAACTGGGTTAATTTAGAGCTCTGCAGAGAACAAAAAGTCCATATTGCAGATTTTGACATTTGGCTTTGTTCTCAATCTGAATTAAATCCCAATATTATAAAATTCTGAAGGAAACTTCTAAAATATATATCATCTTGTTTCAAGTTTGACTTTATAGATTATGCTATAATGCAAATAACTAATGTGGTGTTCCAAAACTGTTAAAACCCGACATTTTAACATTGTCTGAACTTCCAATTGGTATTTCACTTTCAACAGAACTGCATATCCAAACAGAATATTGTTCCTTTAAAGTTTTTCTGACCAGTTCTAGTGAAATTCTTTGGCTTGTGTTATACAGGAGGTCAGACTAGGTGATTTAAAATTACTTTCTGCGCCTTAAAAATCTATGCACTTACAAAAGTAGCAAACTCGGTTTGGCAGTTGGTTGGTAATAACTTTTGTCATAATTCCCTACTTTTGTAATTGTAAAGCATTCATCGCTTTTCTACAAAATACAATGCAATAACTGTCTAGACGCATCCCAAGTTATGCAATTCAGAAATCTTGAGTAATGGCTAATTACTGTCAAATAACTACAAGGTTACTGACAACATTCAATTGCAGATAGAAATAAGTATGTAAACCTTAGCTATCATCATTTTATAGCTAAATAACATATGGAGATAAAAATATTACATAACAATTGATAAAACAAGTTCCAGTTCAGAGCACACCCACTCCATCCCTATGTTATATGTATTATGTAAAACAGAATATTATATATGGCACCATGAAACAATTTCATTTCAGCATTAACAAACTGAATTTTAGCATTAGTGACACTATCCAACAGTAATCCCTTTCTACAGTGCTGGGCATGAAGATAATTTAAGTCTTTTTACTTGCTGCTGTCTATGAAGTTGATCTTTGAAATCCCCTTTATTTTATGAGAACAGCTTAAAACATCTTTTCAAACCTCTGGGGAGACACTGAATAGTGGGGAGGGGGGAACAAAGAAAAGTCCTTAAAACTTTGTTCATGGGCTTCATTTAGTCAGGCTGTTTATGTGTTATGAATGCATGTTTTAAAGGAACACTGCCTAATCAAGTATAGCCCAAAATAATAATAAAAAAAAGCCTTTACAAAAACCTAAGAACTGTATCAGCCTTTTCCTAGGATGTTCTTTTACATTCTCTCAGACAGTGGTTTTTAAACAAATAAGCACTGCCTGACAATTTTTAGCAACCCAGACATTGGAGCCCTATGTTCCTGAAAGCCACAGAGGAACATTTCGGAGGTGTTGCTGGGGCTCAGGCCACCCCCCATGGGGGGCGGAGAGAGAGCACCACCAAGCTCCACTTCTGTCCCCGTCCCTGCACCCACTGGGCCCCTGGCACCAGCCGAAGCTCTACTCCTGCCCCCACCCCCAGCTGTGGCCCCAGCCTTGGCACTTTTGCCCCTGTCCGCATCCCCCCCTCCTGGAACCGTGGTCCCACTCCTGGCTCCAGTGGGGGTGGGGGTGGAGGTGCAGACAAGGTAAGGAGGAGTGGGGACTACTGCTTTATGGTCATTGTCCCAGCAGAGGGAAATACAAATAGGAAACAAATAGCATGAATAGTGAAAAGTTACATGGATTCTGAAACATCTCAGTGTTAATAATAAACAGTTCTGACAACCTCACGTAGTCAAAAATTATGAATTGTCTTAAAAATCACGATGTTTAAAACATTTACATTAAGAGTTATTTTCATTTGCCTTCTCTTTTTTGATCCTTTGGTGTGTATTAAACTCACGTTTTCAAGCTTTCTCCACAACTGAGGGCTACAATCTTAGTTAAAAAAAATCAAAGTTCTGATTCCCACATAGTCACATGACAAGGAACTGGAGCTTTAATAAAACCACCAAATATCACAACACTTGCAAATAAAATGAGGAAAGTTGGCAACCCCGAATATATGTTATTAACAGGGAAGAAAAAATTCTTGTTTTAATGCATGATTAATTTGACAGTGTCATTTAAATAAGTATAACTTTTCATAATCTGCTTTACCTCCCACCCCCTCCTCTCAAGTTACAAGTAAATATCCTGGGGATCTCTTCTCCCACTAAACCAAGGACTTTATAGGTGGAGATTATTACATTTCCATCATATGACTTACCTTGAAAGAGAATGAGTTGATTTTCAGCTAAATACACCAGGATTCAGCCTATGACTTTCAGTGTTACCAGGAGATGAGCATCTAAATCCCCACACTGAAAACACAACCCCCAAACTTGTGGGAGGGTTTATATATGTCACCTCCCTGAATATTATCATTTGCTAGAAGGAAAGTGATGTAGTATTGCTGTATGGGATCTATTTTTACAGTCTGACTAAAACCCATTACCTATATCTGGTGGTAAAATACTCAGCAGCTGCATTTTTTGTCAACTTCTGATCCAAGTAAGGCAGGGGCCAGGGAGATGAAGGGGAACTCATTTATTTGCAGGTCATCTGTTCTGCTTCTTGTCCCATTTGCCAGATTAAAAGGATTGAGTTGAGTAATATTAAATTCCATACTCATTATTTTAAAAAAACATTCTTACGATGTCATTGATTTATTATCATCACTGTTTTCATTACAGGCACTGGGCTATCACAAGGCCAGACAAGTTATAACTAAAATGTAATCACACGAGGTACTGTCACAGGTGGAGTTAGAATAATAGAACCACAGGGCTAGAAGGAACTGCAGGGGTCATCTAGTCTAACCCCCTGCCAAGATGCAGGATTTGTTGTGTCTAAACCATACAAGACACATGGCTATGCAGCCTTCTCTTGAAAACCTTCAGTGAAGACGCTTCCACAACCTCCCTAGGCAGTCTGTTCCATTGTTCTGCTGTTCTTATGGTTAGGAAGTTTTCTTTCCTGAGATTCAATCTAAATCTGCTATGCTGTAATTTGAACCTGTTGCTTCTTGTCCTGCACTCTGTGGCAAAAGAGAGCAACTTTTCTCCATCTTTTTTATGGCAGCCTTTCCAGTAGCTGAAGACTGCTATCATAAACCCTCTTAATCTCTTCTTTTCCATATTAAACATAGCCAGTTCCTTCAGCCTTTGCTCATACAGCTTGCATTCCACCCCTTTGATCATTTTGTCGCTCACCTCTGAATCCTTTCCAGTTTCTCTACATTCTTTCTATACATTGGTGACCAAGTTGACACAGAACTTCAGCTGAGACCTAACCAGCACCATATAGAGTGGTACTATCACCTCCCGTGACTTGCATGCTATGCCTCTCTTAATGCAACCTAAAATAGCATTTCCTTTTTTTTTTTTTTTTGGCAACAGCATCACATTTTGCTGACTCATGTTAAGATTGTGATCTACCACAAATCCCAGATCCTTCTCAGCAGTGCTGCTGCTAAACCAGTTTTCTCCCATTCTGTATTGCTGCATTTTCTTCCCTAAGTGTAGCACCTTATATTTGTCTTTGCTGAATTTAATTTTGTTGTCCATAGCCCAGTTCTCCAATTTATTATGATCACTCTTAATTTTAGCTCTACCCTCCAGTGTGTTGGCAAGCCCACTAGCTTTGTGCCATCTGCAAACTTGCTCAGTATGCTCTCTAGTCCTACATCCGGGACATTCATAAAAATGTTATACACTGGTCCCAGAACAGATTCCTATGGAACCCTGTCTCCATTCTGACATCATTCCATTAATAGTTACTCATTGTTTGCAGTTGTTTAACTAATTATGTATTTCACTTAATGTTAGTTCTGTCAAACCCACACTTCTTCAGCTTACATATCAGAATGTCATGTGAGACTGTGTCAAAAACTGTGCTGAAGTCCAGGCATATTACATCCACCTCATGTCTACCAAACCAGTTACCCTGTCAAAGAAGGAAACCAAGTGGTTTGGCATGATTTTTTCTTGATAAATCCATGCTTGTTGCTAGTGATCACCCTGTTACCCTCCAGGTATTTGCAAATTTCAAGTTTTATACACTGCTCTAGTAGCTTCCCAGGTAGCGAAGTCAGGCTGACTGGTCTATAGTTCCCTGGCTGCCCCCCCACTTTTAAATATTGTAAATATTATTGTCAGTGACTCCGAGATTTCTTCTGCAAATTCCTTCAGTACCTTCAGGTGAACAGCATCCGGCCCCGCTGATTTGAGTTCAAATTAGTCAGAAGAGCATTGTTGTGTTCTTTACTTATCCTTATCTGCAGCCTTTCCCCTTATTATATTGAACTAATAGGAACAGGAAACAGGCTATTATTTCTATGGACAGTTTTGTGTCAGAGTTCAACAAGCTGGTTGCTTTCTTTCCCACTGCAGCCTCTTCCTTGTGCACCGCAACCCAAGCAAAGTAGTATCACAAACTTTCTTTAACAACAAGCGTCATAGTTCAAGATCATCATAATCTGTCAGTTAGAGCACAACTTGCAATGAAACCCAATTATTTCACATTTTGATCACTTTCCATGTGTCCCAGCTGTTTCTGTCGCATAGTAGCAGGTTTTAAGGTTGAGAGATATGAAAAGGGACACCATTTTGTGATCTGTATTTGCTAATGATTTTTTTTTTCCTGGATAGAGGGTTAAAAGGGCAGAGAGCTAGAGCTGGGCCCTCTTCAAATGAGAAAAAGAGAGAGAGAGAGAGAATATATGCCTGGGGTCCTTTGAAAGCACCTTCCAATACAGTTCCTGTATAAGACTCATTTTCAGTGGGTCGTCACCAGCTGTTGACTCTCAGCATGCTGCTCAGTTTCACATCCTGAATGGATGCACCAAATACCCTTCCATCTGGCCATCCAAGTATAGAGCCAAATCCAACTGAAGGCATTTTGCAGAGTTGAGAGAAGTGAGATAAATGATGCCGCCAAGGCAACCTTCCCTTTTCCACACACTGTTATTATTAATTATTTCTATTGCTGCATCTCTCCATGTGTCCTTCAGGTCTCCACCTCTGGAGGCACAACCATCTCCCCAGTCACGCTCCCCAGCCACACTGCAAGCCTGTGGGAAGCCAGGGGTTCTGAAACCTCCCATCGCTAACTCCTCTGCATAAAATTAATGGCTGGGTTCCCTCCCTCTCCCCAGGGAACTATCCTCTGGCAAGCCACCATACCCACTAGCATAGCTTCTAATTTGTACTACTCATGAGGAGAGGGAACTCCAGTCTGCCTTTGCTGGCTCATAAAAATGTAAGAAGCAAATAGTGGTCTAGATAAGCTACATAGCCCCCAGCCCAGAAAAAAGAAATATGTGCAAGTGAGGTAGTGAGTAGAGAAGTGGTGACAGACAGGATAGCCATGCACATCAATTGGGTATAAGCCTTATAGAAAGTCATGGGGAGAGTTAATACAGACCAAGGCCCCTCCATGCTAAGTTCATTTGTAGGGAATCCCAGAGAAGGCAGCAGCTGGAGGGAAGTCAGGGCAACATGGCTCCAGTGAAACAACACTGTTAGAAAGCCTGTGGGAAGCCAGAGGTTCTCCAGGGATAGCATGGGGTTCCAGGCCTCCTGTAGATCTCCTGGGATCTGATCGCTCTGAAATGCTACCCATATGACTCCAAAAAAAGTCTGTGACAGGACTGCTATGGAGTTTCCCCCCTTCCATGCCCTCTTCCCATGGATATTTCAAGTACATGGTGACTTGGGCTCTGAAGAGGAGACAGTGCTCTACAACTTAATGCCTTTTATTATGCAAAGGAGGATTTTTCCCATCTCCACCTTGCAATCTTCTTCCTCACTCATACATTGAAAAATGAAAAAGGAAAGTTTCCTGTTTGTTTTGTTTTCCCTTTGCAAAGATGCTTTGCTATTGCAAACAAAACAAGGTACAAGAACTCAAGTCACAAGAAAAAAGAAGACTAGAAGAAATAAAATAACCCTTGCCCTGTGAAACACTGTCTTGGCAGCAGAAGTCATCCCAAAGGGCATAGAACAGGTTAAGAACAATATGTGAAGAAGTATTGTAGATAAAGAGACATTTCAAACTATGCAGGACAGACCACAAGGAAATATACTGTCAGCGACAACCCTGCATTGTAAAGGGATGGAGCAGCTGATCTAATAGGCGTGTAATAACTCTGATTTCTATGATTTTTGTGAAAGATATGGGCCAAATACTTAGCTGGTATAAATCAGAGTAGCTTTCTTATGGTCAATGGAATTATACTGATTTACATAAACTGAGGAACAGTCCCTGTCTCCTTAAACCATTGACATATTTCTGTATCATAACTATCAATTATGCCTTGAATTGTTCCAAAAAGTAATAATAGAATAGAGAAAAACCTACACCACTGACTATTTTCATAGCACTAAAAATAATTAAAGGGTGCTGTAAGTCATGGTTAAACAATGTAACAAAATAACTGGAGATAGTTATTTTACATTAACTACAATTCACTGCTGTTATAAGATTTTTACAGGCATAAAAATCATTCTCTTAATTAATACTGGGTTGTTAAAAAGAATGAGATGATGAAAACATGCCAAGTTGTTATGAATTTGATTTTTCCGATAGTGTGCTCTCTTAGCAATCTCAATGAATTAAGGAGACAAAAGAAGAAAACTATTATCTAGATATCAGTCCACAGTTTAAGGTACCTGTTGTGCTAACTCTAATGACACTTTTGGGTGTGTTCTCTAGGTCGAACTTGGGACCTGTACATGAAAAAAACCCACTAATTGTTTACATGAGCATCTTTATCAAATATACACCTCTACCCCGATATAAAATGACCCAATATAACAGGAATTTGAATATAACACGGTAAAGCAGTCCTCGGGGGTGTGTGGGGGGTTGCACACTCCGGTAGATCAAAGCAAGTTCGATATGATGTTGTTTCACCTATAATGCAGTAAGATTTTTTGGCTCTTGAGGACAGAGTTATATCAGAGTAGAGGTGTACTAATAAACTAAAATAGAATAATGTATGTAATGTACAACCCAGTATTTATACTATTTGGCAGTAGATCATAATTACTTCATTTTTGCACATACACATGCTATATGTAGTATACACCCAGATATGAATACATATAGGTGTAGCTATAGTATAAACTACACTTAGGGTTGCCAACATTGTATTTTTTTAGCACCTCCGCTTAGTACTTAATTAGTACTCATCGACATTCGCCAGAAGTATTTCTTGCTGCTTTTGCAGCACTCAGCAACTCCCGATCTTGTTGTACAGAGATGAAGAAATCTTTGCAGGACAGAGTCAGGAGTGGGTCTGTGTGGCAGGGAAAGAGAATAGGGCTCTGTGCAGGTGGCCTCTTCTGCCAGGACTAGACTCCCTACCCTTCTTGCTCCCCATTGCTGCAGCTTCCACCAACCAGAATTTATGCTTTTCTGCTGGAGATGTTGGCAGAGAATCTGTGAGCACGGAGGCTACACCCCCTGGCCCTTCAGCACAGTCCAGGGCACAGAGCTTTGTCCACTTGTCCTGCCAGACAGAGCCTTCTCAGGGAAAGCAGACAGGGCTTCACTCAAGGGCTGCAGAGGGCCCTCTCCAGCTGGGGAACAGTACTCGCAGGTGCATCTTTCCATTCCCCTCCTGACCCTGGCCCTTCAGCACAGGGAAAGCAGATGGGACCACACTCATGGGTCAGGATTAGGAGGGGAGTGGAAAGATGCACCAGTGAGTACTGGTCCCCTCTTGTTGAAACAGGGGGTAAAGGTGTCCCACACTGATTTAATATGGGACAGGCAATTTTCTATTTAAATAAGGGACACCCTTTGTAATATGGGACTGTTGGCAATCCTAACTACGGTATACATGCACACACACTTATGATACGCAGCAAAATTTATGTACACTGGGGTGTATATATAGTATATTATATACACATTCTATACATATACACATATAACTTTAGAAATTATAACATATAGAAACATATTATTCATTAATATGTAACTCATTTACGTAGCACTGCATACAAATGTGTTTTATTATTTCCTAAACTTTGCCTTAGCAAATGTGCAACTCATAGAGAGCTAAACAGACAAGAAACATGAGGTGAATAACTTTTGCTGAAGATGCCATTAAATACAGAAGTGCATTTTCTGGCAACACGGTCCATTGACAGCTATTCCCAAAGGAAGTGACACATTGACAAGTGGCAGGCTTTGAAACTTTACTTAACATATCAAGGTACAGACATACCTGTATGGTGAGACAGCTGCTCTCAATACCCTGGTCAGCGGAAAGGGATTATTGCAAAAGAGCCTGCAAAGTTAGCTCCTTATTCACAGAGAAATCTGGTTACTGTAGCAACCCTACAGCAAACCAGGCTGGCTAGTCCTCTAAGAGTCAGTTGATCTTCCATCAGCCACAAAGAAAGAAAAGCAAGTTGCAGAGAACTTTTAAAGCCTCTGGTGACGAAGCTGTCTCATGAGAGATGGAAACATAAGAACTCTTGTGGCCTAAGTTAACCCGTTTTCCCACTTCCACTTCACATAAAGCACCAGCCTAGAGAAACCCTTTCCACACCAGCCCCTGCATCTGATCTCTTTCCCTAGTACAATAGCTGAGCTCAGAAGCAACGTATCAGGTATATATTGGACAATTCAGGAGAACAGGTTTAACTGAGAAAGAAACATTGGTAATGATACTTAGCTCTTCTGTGGTGCTTCCTCTCCAAAGCTCTTTGCAAACAGAAACTCATCCTAACTAATCCTCACAACACCCACTGGAGTTAGGGAGAGAGGTATCATTATTAAATCTCTACAGCACCACAGGAATTCTTACAGCTATGTATAAAACACAGTGACAGGCCAGGGGTCCGCTAGGAGAATGTGGGCTCATGCATGTGGACCTAGAGGAGGGTTACACTTAGGGGCTGATCCATAACCCACTCAGGCTAATGGAAGTCTTCAGCGGGCTTTGGATTGGGACCTTATTGGCTAGAAGAAGAAAATGCAGGCCAACGTATCAGTGCTATCCATTCTCTCTGGGCCCAACTCACTGGCTAGGCCTCTCTACCACAAGCACTGAGCTTCTCCAGCGTTTGCCAGTCTCAGACTGGCACTCCAGGTCTAGGGCTCCTGCCTCACTCCACTCCCCCGGGACCATGATGGCGAGCAGACTGAGCAGCTCCTAAACTCCAAGCCTTTTGGCATTAGGATAAAACTTGTTCAGATAGATAATCATAGCCCCAAGGCAGGGAGAGAATGGGGGGAATAAAACTGCTTCCCAGCTATACCAGGAAAATTCTACTTCCCCAGGAGCATGATGAGCTCTCCATCCTACTTCCAATGAGCTTTCTCCCTCATCACTGAGTCTTTCAGCTAGTCAGAAGATAAGGGCAAGGAAAGAGACAAAACATATTCATAGAATTTGATTTCCATTTGCCTAGAGATTTTCACTGGTGTTGAATTTCTCCAATCAGCTCTACATACTTTGAAGTTGTTGCTCATTGTCTGGCCTCCTTGGGATCCAGTTGGCCAGCTCCCTGCCTGAGCCTCAGCTGGCCTCCCAGCAGCTTCCTGCCATGCTTCTCCTCTTCCTTCCCCGAAGCCCTTCAGCTCACTCTCTTCCCACTCGACAGAGTCCTCCAGATTCCCAGCCTCCAGTCCTCCCAGCTCACCTTCCCACCCTGAAATCTTCCTAGTCACTCCTTCATCCAGTGCCTCCCCTTCCCGCTGTTCCCCTCCCTCACCACCATATCCTGTAGCCTATCCTCTTCTTCCACCAGATCCACAGCCTCACAGCCCTCCCCTCATTCATTCTGCTCCCTCTCCCAGTCACTGCCCTTCCCCCAAATACACCTCCACATCTTCCTTCTTTCTCCACCCAGCCTTAACTCCCTTCCCTACTCCTTCTCCCTGTCTCTCAAACCAGGCTGTCTGACTCTTTCCCATTTCTAATCTCCCTCCTCACCCTGGTCTTCCCTCCCTAACCCCCTAAGGAGAAGAGAGGCTGCTGGTGCTCCCATATCCACTAGTTTTTTTTCTGCTTGAGGGTAGTTCAGCACCTTGCAGCTGGCCTCACAGGAAAGACTGAGAGACAGATCTGACCAGATAAGGACGTCTGGATAGGAAAGGCAGAGAGTCAGTCACTTCCTGGTCACTCACCTGCCTATCTGCCAGGAGAGGGCAGACTCTAATGGTTTATGGAATTGGGCAGGGGGGGAAGAGTGAAGTAGCTCAAGCTCCACCAGATGTGGGAATAGCAATGAGGCAAAGATAGACACACACGGGTGTTTTGCAGATTTTGGAATGACCAAGACACTTCTGTCCCCTCTGCCCTTGGCACAGCTGGAAGCAACCCCCCCATCCCCCATGTTTTCAATGGAAAAATTAACAAGGTTTTCTTTAAAGTTTAGCATTTAAAAATTATAAAAGTGTATAGGTAAGAGATTGCAGAATTATAAACAGCCCATTTCAGACATGGAGGGGGTGTGTCCTGCTTGTGGTGCTGCATGCATTACTCCCTGTAATTACACCCATGCACCCAACACACGCCTCTCCTTTCTGTACAAATAGGCACTTAGGCTTTCAAGAGGATATTGGAAAAGTTGCAGCAGGACAATCCTAAGCCGCCTTGGGCAGGGACAACAGCAAGCTCACATAGCACAGGGCAACAACTATGCAAAAACCAGTTCCCCACAGCTTCTGGGAAGAGCTTCTTATATTGTACATTCCAGTCTGATGTTGCCAGCCAGCCATATGGCAGTTTTTCTTTCTTTCACTTTAGCTCCCTTCAGCTGCCACATGCTAACACAAAGTTCCAGACTATCTGCCTTCTCCCACAGGAGAAGTCTCAGCTCTGCCTGAGCATCAGGTTTGAAATATCTGGAATTGAAGGTTCAGATTGTCAACTCAGCCCTTCACCTCACAGAGAGGCATTGCATGCCATTCAATAAGGACAAATTTAAAGTACTCCACTTAGGAAGAAACAATCAATCAACTGGGAAATGACTGCCCTGAAAAGAGTAACGCAGAAAGGGATGTGGGGCTTGTAGTGGATCACAAGCTAAATATGAGTCAATAGAGTAACGCTGTTGCAAAAAAAGTGAACATCATTCTGGGATGTATGATCAGGAGTGTTGTAAGCAAGACACGAGAAGTCATTCTTCCACTCTACTCCAGCTGAGGCCTTATCAATATTGTGTCCTGTTCTGGGAGGCACATTTTAGGAAAGATGTGGGCACTTTAGAGAAAGTCCAGAAGAGAGCAACAAAAAGGATTAAAGGTCTAGAAAACATGACTGTATGAGGGACGATTGAAAAAATTGAGTTTGTTTAGTCTCGAGAAGAGAAGAATGAAGGACAATTCAAACAAGCAAATATGCAGCCATGCATGGATAGTCATACACACAGTGCCTGTTCCAAAGTCATTGGAAGTCTCCTATGCCCATGCTCGTAACCCAGCCATTTGTATCATTTTCATCTTCCATTGCACAAACACCCTGAGCATGCACAGCCACCCCCTTTAGAAACTTCTCCCTCCATCTTTTGCATCCTGAAATATACACATAGGGATTTGTGCTCACACAAGCTTTTGTACATTTAGTCATGACTAGTGAGTCATGGGCAAGTCCTTAACCTCTAGGTCTCATTTCTCTCCCTGTAAAATAAAGGTATTAATATTCATCTACTTTTCCAGGTGTGGTGAGAGAATTAATTTATGATTGCATAGAACTTGGCAAATGTAAACAGCTAGATAAGTGATGACTATGGTATTTCTACTTAACCCTGCCCTTCTCAGGGTGAAAAAAGCCACTACCAGGCCTCTGCACCATTTAGATACTATGTTGATCTCTTTTGTGGGACTCTAGTTATGTATTGGCCATGTGATAGTCTTCTGCACAGGGGACAATTCCACCGTCCAGTGTGCAGACCCTATGCAGTGTCATCTGTACCACTAAACCCCAACTGGTTCAAACAAATGTGGGGTCATTTGAGAAGGTATTTGGTTGGATTCCACAGCTGTAAGACTCAAAAACCATTATATGGCTTACCCCAAACTCCTATGCCAAGTCAGAGAATGAGAGAGGGATAGGTTAGTGTGTCCAGAGTTCTCTGTTTTGTAGCAGGAGCTGGTGAAGAGACACTTTCTTATTAAACAAGAGAGTTAATCTCTGAAGAGCCCCAGAAGGACCATGTTGTAGGGAGAGAAATCCAGTGTCTCCAGGGCACTTCAATTATCAGCACAGAACTCTCCATCAGCAAGAAACAGCTTGTACTCCACACCATGAGGCACTGGAGTATGATCAGCAAACAGGACATTGATAGTGGTAGAACACAGCAGTGACAGGTTTGACACCATTGTCTCACCTGGCCCTGGCTTAACATCTGCAGTAAGGATTTATATGGGACCTGGGCCTTTGCATTGGGGAGAACTTCACCCTGAGATGGTGTGAAGCAAGTTAGAAGACACTAAATGATCTCATTCAAATCTGCTGTTCAAAGGTTTTTTTGTTTTTTTCCTTTGCATTTATTTTTGTGCTCTTAACTGATTCATAGAAAAGAATCATTAGGAAAAGTCATTAGAAAACTTCAGTGCAAGTTAACTTCAATTATCCTTGATTTAGCATTGGTGGAATCTTGTTCAGAATTTTGTTTAAGTAGCTTTACAGGCACTGTGGGACATGGGAATAAAGGTTTGGATTTTTGTTTTATGCACGAGTGTTTTATACTGCTATCAGTTTTTCCACTATATATTTTTTGAGTTGAAAAGAACTGACCTGACTGATTCCTGTCAGGGCTCGGTTGTGAATGGCTTACCTAGTGACTAGAGCCAGAGTCAGAAGTCAGGAGTTGATCCAGGGTCAGGAATGTTGATCCAGGGTCACGAACCAGGAATCAGAAACAGGAGACAAAGCTGGGTCAGATACCAGATACTGAAGCAAAGAGGTAGAGCCAGGGTCTGGAAACAAGAGTTCAGAAGCAGTGCAAGGAACTATGATCTGTAGCAGCAGCTAGATGAGGTTCCACCTAGTGCATAGAAAAACTTCCTTCCCTGGCTTAAATAGTATATCAAAGCCCATCAGGAATGTCCTGTCAGTCAGGTTCTCCTTGGGTAGCACACCCTGCGGAGTGTAGGTCTCTGACCTCATGACTTGCCAAGTGTTTCAATTGTCACAGAGGTGGTTGTTGCCTGGGAATGCTGTAGATTCGTGTTCTTTGCTAAGCTACCAGTCTGGGTTTGAATGGCTAAGTGGTAGTAGTTCAATGAACCAGTAATATTCTTGGAGGGTACCATCTTCTGCTCCAGAATCTAAGCCTTCATTTAAAAAAAAAAAAGTTTCTAGCCCTCCTACTTGTGAAAGTAGCTATTGTGACAAAGTTCCTCCCCTGCCTTGGTGGGTCCTGCACTTTCCGGTGGATTTACTTGCCTCAGAGGTTCACGGCAGCCCTCAGTTTGGCCACTTTTGCCACTGACTCAAACCTGCCATTCACTCAGCTAACCTCTTCGCTAGCTAGCCTGGGAGAAAGGGAGGAGAACAATCTCCGCAGTCTCTGTTGTCCCATGTAGTGGGTCAGGGACAGATCAGAGATCTTGCCCTCTGATATGACTCACAGTCCAGGTCAACTCCTCTGGTGTCAAATCGGGAGTTGGGGGCCATGGGGGGAATCTGGGCCAGCCTTCTACTCTGGGTTCCAGCCCAGGGCCCTGTGGATCGCAGCTGTTTACAATGTCTCCTGTAACAGCTATGTGACAACTACAACTCCCTGGGCTACTTTCTCATGACCTCCCCCCAGCACCTTCTTTGTCCTCACCACAGGACCTTCTTCCTGATGACATTTGTATTCCTCAGTCCTCCAGCAGCATGTCCTCTCACTCCCAGCTCCTTATGTGCCTCTCCCTAACTGAAGGGAGGTCTTTCTTTTAACCCAGTGCCCTGATTAGCCTACCTGTCCTAATCGGTTCTAGTAGCTTCCTAATTGACTCCAGGTGTCCTAATTAGCCATCTTGCCTTAATTGGTTCTAGCAGGTTCCTGATTGTTCTTGAATAGTCCCTGTTATTTTACCCAGGGAAAAGGGGTTAGTGTATCTACCTTCCACCACTCTCCTGAAACCATCTGGCCTGACCCTGTCACATAATCAAATTGTGAACTAGGCATAAACCAATTTAAACAGCTTGGACCAATAGATCTAAAAGGTGTAAATAATATGATATTACGTCTAAAACTTAAGGAGGATGATTAAAATATCAATACAGATTTTAATGATGATGATCAAAACACCCAAGAAAGACGAGAGATGATAAGACACTCATGTCACTGCTTGCACAGCATACAAGAAAGAAAAGGAATGATCCTACAAAGAGCTGCACAATCTGCTGTGAATGATACCTTATGTTAGTGTTTTGTTAGGTGTCTCATGAGGGTGGAGTATGGGAGAGAGCAGTGTGTGCAAAGGTGGATGGTCAATGGGAGATACTTTTGAAAATCCCACTAGGTGCCTGTCTGCATCTTTAGGTGCCTAAATACCTGTCAAAATCTGGTCCTTAACATATTTTACAGCTACAGACAGGTAGCATTAAAATGTGCCCAAGATTTGATACAATGACCCTAGAGCAAATGCCTGGTAATCTAAAGGATTAAGAAAGGAACAAGTACACTAGAAAGACCAAGTGGTGTTGAGAAATGTTCAAAAAGGATTAGCTACATTATAGTGACAAATATTCAGTGACTAAATTCTATTGAGAATTAGCCATGGTCTTCACCGGGGGGGGGGCGGGGAAGGGGGAGGAACAATCTAAGTTAGACAATTTCAGCTATGTAAATGCCATGGAGTCGACTGCTGCCGCTCCCCCATCAACTCTGCGTGCATCTCTCACAGTGCTGGAGTACAGGAGTCAACAGGAGAGCACTTGGGGCGATTTTTTGCATCTGGACTAGACATAATAAATCAATCCCCGCTGGATCGATTGCTGCTTACCAATCCAGCAGATAGTGTAGACGTACCCTTAGATGCAGAGAACATAAGATAAAATGTATCAGAGGGGTAGCCATGTTTGCCGCTTTTACAGATCCAGACTAAGAGTTCTGTGGCACCTTACAGACTAACAAACATATTGGAGCATGAGCTTTTGTGAGTAAATACCCACTTTGTCCAAATACCTAGGACGAAGTGGGTATTCACCCACGAAAGCTCATGCTCCAATACATTTGTTAGTCTATAAGGTGCCATGGAACTCTTTGCCACTTTTATAAGATAAAATATATGTCATTCCGTCACATCTGTACTAAGGAAACATTTACATAATTATTGGGCTCACCAGCATTGGTCACAGAGTAAGAGAAAGGTATATAATGTACAGTGAAGTAGTGAGGCTAGTTTCTGGCGCATGTTAAGTCCCTTTTGAGCAGCCTCCAAAATGAGGCTAAAGTGGGACATAGGCATAGTACTGCTATTCTGCATAGGTTGAATATCACCCTACAAGCACTACCCTGACAGCTACTGAAAGCATCTTGTGAGTATTCCCAAATCCCATTGACTTCTATGGGACTTAGTGCTCCATATCAGCTTAATACTAATAGACATTATCACAGATTTTTATTGCAGATTTCACATGTTCTTCTAGTTAGGCAAAGCCCATCCTTGAGCTTCTTAGGGGCACAAGGGTTCAAGAAATTTCAAGACTTATTTTGTAATGAGTTCCTGGTCTTATCCTTACGAATACCACAATCATCACTGGGTACCACTTGAGCTGAAGGAGGAATTCTATATTTGTCACTATTTTATTAATCAAAAATGATCAGTATGAGAGTACATGGCAAGATGGGTGGGAAAAAGAGCATAGGACCTGATTTTCCTTTTTCTCATAACAGTGCACATGAAGAATGACTCCTGTCAAGTTAATTAGTTATACCAGCAGCAGGAAGAGGAGAAACGGACTCAGGGAGTCTTGTTCTTTCACTCAACTTTTCCAAGTCACAGTGAGACTCATTGTTGTTCAGAGATTTGATCCTAAAACCCTGGTACGCCCCAAATACATGTCTCCCTGCTGAGTTTCACAACCCAAACACGGCAGCATTACACAGATATATACAAACCAAAAAGTATAGATGTTCAGAAGTGGCTAGTGGTTCTGGATGCCTTAATTTTTAGTGGCCCAACTTAACACCTTAAAAGGGCCTGATTTTCAGAAAAATGCTGAACACCCACCTTTGGAAAACTGTCCCATTAGGGTAACTTTACTGGGCACGCACAAAAAATGAGACACTCAGAATTACCAGCGGTTTTTAAAAATGTTGGCCGAAAAATGACTAGAAACTGACCAACAAAAGTGAAATTGACTAATCTGTTTGCAGAATGCAAACTGTGTGAATTCCAAAAAGCAACCAAAAGTTGATATGTTAAAACTGAAAACAGTTAAACAACCTCAGTTATTAGGCTAAGAGGAATAGAACTCTGCTGCACCCTGTAGGAGAATGGGGAAAGTCTTGCTGCTATCAAGATGAATTCACTTAACTCAAAATTTTGTTAACTCATAGTTTCCAGTGGTGTTGAGTTGTGTTATCTGGAGTTTAGGATCTGATCTGATGAATGATGATAGTTTCTTAACATATTGGTATTAGTGAAAGGGCATATAAATTGTGAAAAATATACTCTGTAGCTCACCTTGAGCTGACAGATAGTAGTCACTGCCTGGGTAAAGGAGTCTGAGGGGCTCTGTCTGAGGGAGCAGGTCCTCTGTTTTGCCCTGAGTTTCCTACCTAGAAGTACAGAACCCTGGGTCCAGCTGACCTTGTGGGTCTGTCTTGGACCTTTGTGTCATCAGACTGGAGACAGCAGAGCTGACTTTGAGGGACTGCACTGGGCAGGAGCTAAGCAGGAGGAGCAGACAGTGAAATTGGACTGGAGAGCCACAGGTTGGAGTGGGTCCTGGTGGTTTTGGCTTTGCTTTAGTCATCTGGCCATCACTGACTCTCTATGGATTAATGAATGAGGTTTTAGGTGAGTGGGGATTAGTTTGCGAATAATAGTTGGGCCTCAAACTGTATGGTTTGGCTCATTTTTATTTGTAGATAGGTGTGGTTACTGCATTTTCATTAAATAACAGGTATTCGTTATATTCATATTCCCAAGTATTGCTCAGTGCTCACAAAAGGGTAAGAAACATCTATAAAGGCAACCTTGTAGACACCAAGATTGCGCACATTTTATTTATTGTAAAAAGTGTCCTCTGGACACTTAAATCCAAGTTAAGCCTTGATTTGGTTCACAGTTCTTATGCTGTCTCTCTGGAAAGGGATGAATTTCCCTGGAAATAAGTAGACTATCCTAATTAAATCCTGAGTTCAAATATGAATTCACCCACAAACTCCAGGTTCAAGAGTATAAACTACATCCCCTAGCTTGCAATTGTACAGACTCGCATCCTCTGTAGGTCACACAGACACTGAGCAGTGTGTCACAAGAACACTCCTTGAATTTTGGGAAGGCCTAGACCCAGAACTGAATCTGACCTTTGGAACTGGTGTCCAACTCTGATACTAACTGCTCTAGGATTCTTTAATGTAACTTGCCATTGTTGTGGGAGAAAATAGCAGCTGGGCAGATTCTGCAGAGCAAGGAGTATTAAAGATACTGGGCTATTTTTTGCAGTTGCACAAGCCATCCTCAGAAGAACGCCAAGAAAGTGTGCCAATGTTATTTGGCTTTTGTCATCGTGTTTTAACCATCTTGTTCTGAGCATGTACAAAGAATATTAATTGGGAAAAATTGGGAGGCACGCTTTAGTACTGAATTCCAAAACAGTGTGTGAAAGGGCAAAAGAAAATGTTAAGGAATCAGCCTTATAAAAAAACACTATCTGAATATCATCAGTGGATTGGGTAGTAAGCAAAGGGAAAGCTCTGGAGCACTGAAGGGACAGAGAAAAATCAGAAGAAAAGTAAAGACACAAGTCCAAACACGCTAAAAATGGCAAACAAAATTAAGAAAGGAGAAGGAAGAAAGAGAGATATTAATGTCATCAGATCAAATGTGGCCCAAAATTTAGACATTGTAACATGTGGCATTTGCCAAACCTACAGTAAACCAATTAAAAAATAAAGTTAATGGAAGCATTTCTATAATAATCTGTGTTGCCACTACTGCCTCATGATTTTACTGCAAGCCTTGAAATATCTGGTTTGTATCCTAAAGACCCCAGCTGAAGTGAGAATCTCAGCTTTCTTTTGAAAAAAGGTAAGTTTCTAGCCATCATGGTTGTGGAGAAGAGCTTAAATAGATACCTGTGACAGGGAGGTCCACTCATCACTAGGATGGTACCTCCTCCTGGCCACTCTGGGAAATAGCTCACAAGGTCAACACCCCTTCCCATGGTTGCACACCATCCTCCACCTCTGTCTCTGGGTCTGTGGCTCCTCTCTCATTCCACAAGCTGCTGCTGCTGCCTCTTTGTGATGTGGCCTTCTCACCAGCTCAGCAAACACTGAAAGTCCCTTCCAACAAACAGGCTTAGGCAGTCTTCCTATTCATTGCCCCACCCATACCACTTCCCAAGTGGCTGGTTGGGTAACGAGGGCCCACCTCCTACTCCAGATTCTGGCTCAAGAACCCTCTAGTCAGCAGTCAAGTTTGGTTCTACTCCAGACATTGCTGCATTTCCCAGAGCCCTTTCTTAACCTTTTGGCTCTCTCGTCCTTCTCTGGGTCTGCCAGCTTCACCAGTCCCTCTTCCCGTGGAGCAACTGTAGACTACATGTCTCTGTAGGCTCCAAACCCTGCTCCTTCTGCCTTCCAGGGAGTGACTGCAGCCTTTCTGCTGCCAATTTCCTGTCATTATAATTGCAGCCCAGCTCATTCCTCCACAGCTCGGCTGGCTTCCTCAGTCCAAGGATTCCTTAGCCACCTGATTCTTCTCAGCTGTGGCCTGTTGGGTTAATTAGCCCCCTTCTTAATCTTCATTAACGTTTTCAGGGCAAGTGTGGGGTGAACACTCCATCACGTGCCCTCTTCCTCAAGACTGCAGCCCTCAGGTGGGCAGGTGCCTTCTCCCCTGGAGCTGTCACAGCTGAGCCCACAGCTCATTTTGCTCATGCTCCAGGTCTCTCACCAGGAGAAGTGACTTGTCATTCTCCTTTATGGTATCCCTGAATGTCTCTCTGAAACTCTGAGTCTTCACGCAATACTCACAAGGTCAGCTTGGTGGCTTCCAGTTTCTCCTATAGACCTGGCCCTTACCCTGGAGGCTCTTCTCTCAGAGTCTGAGTTCCTAGCTTGCCTCAATTAATCTGTGTATTAGTCCCCATATCCTTCAGCTGGACCTATGAAGGACTCTTCCTTCTCTCCAATCTCTCTTTTCTCTTCTCCCTTTCAGCCTTTTCATCTACACCACCTTAGTGTACCCCCTCTGGCTATCTGGCACTTCCTCTTGGTCCTTTCTGGACTGCTTGCCTTTCTCCAGGCTTGTCTCTTTTTTTCTCGTCTCCCATTGGGACTCTGCTCTTCCCTGGGCTACTGTTCTGTTGTGACTACTTTTTCACATGTCCTGGTTCCCCACAGGTGAAACAAGTGTTTTTGTATTTTTTGTGGATACAGACTAACATGGCTACCCCTCTCATACTTGGTACCATTCAAGGCACTGAATTTAGCGATATGAAGTGGAAATCCATCAACTTAATGAAAAAACTCACACAGATACAGACAGATATCATCTTCCTCTCCAAGTGCAAACAGATGGCCATCATACCAAATGGACTGAAGGTAAAAAATCCATTGCAGTCGATATACTACACCGACTACGGTGAGAGATTGTGCCATACACTCTCAAAGAGACTGAGGAACCACCTGATCAGCATCCTGTTCAGCAAACAGGAGAAGATCAAGAATGAGCTCTCAAAACTGGAGACTCTCATACAAAGCCGACCTGCCACACAAACTTCCACATGGCTGGACTTTACAAAAACGAGACAAGCCATTCACAATGCATACTTTACTTGTCCGCAGAGGAAAAAGAACAGTAAACGATCTAAACTCCTACATGCCACAGGGGCTACAATAGTGGTACCCTTTGTGACGTTATTGACATGAACTGTGACCGTATAGTTCATTGTTGCAACCACTGTTATATATTTGCAGCAAATATTGTGCAAAGGTTGTCGTGTGAGTTGTCTATGAAGAGCTTATGATTTGTTGGTTATAATTATGCTATCTGTATGTGGGTACCATTTTTGTAGTTGAAGTTATGACTATGTACTTGTATGTCAATGTGTTTGATTCTAAATAGCATTAGTGAAGCATTTGGTCAACTTCTTGAGAAAGGAATTTGAAAATTGAGTGCCCAGTCAAGAAACACTTAACTGACGATGGACCTTGGGAGACTCCAATGCACGTAAGAACTCTTCCTGGGAACATTCAAGATAGCATGTGAGCAATGGCTGCCGCCTGCAAACTGGGTCATGCGTGGACATGTGACTTGCCCAGGTGACTCCAAACTCCATCTTGCTGCTGGGATTTTCCACAATAAGAACAAAGGGGTGTCCTTCCACAGGGCAAAGAATATAAAAGGCCCCGGAAATCGCTCCATTTTGTCTTCAGTCCTGCTTCTGACTTCTGGAGGAAATTGATTTGAAACTGAAGCTCTGAACAAAGGACTGAATTGGCCCATCCCAGCTGTGGATTTGCTGCAGAGACTTGATTTGAACCTGCAGTTTATTCCATCACTGCTAAAAGCCTGAACCAAGAACTTTGCCATTACTGTATGTAAATGATTCCATTTAACCAATTTTAGCTCTCATCTATATTTCTTTCTTTTATGAATAAACGTTTAGATTTTAGATTCTAAAGGATTGGCAACAGTGTGATTTGTGGGTAAGTTCTGACTTATATATCGACCTGGGTCTGGGGCTTGGTCCTTTGGGATTGGAAGAACCTCTTTTCTTTTACTGGGTGGAGGGATAGCTCAGTGGTTTGAGCATTGGGCTGTGAGCTCAATCCTTGAGGGGGGCCACTTAGAGATCTGGGGCAAAATCAGTACTTGGTCCTGCTAGTAAAGGCAGGGGGCTGGACTCAATGACCTTTTTGGGGTCCCTTCCAGGTCTATGAGATAGGAATAGCTCCACATTCCAGAAAAACACCACCCGCGCCACCATGGATGTAGAGGCTCTCTACACAAACATCCCACATACAGATGGAATACAAGCTGTCAGGAACAGTATCCCTGATGATGCCACAGCACAACTGGTTGCTGAGCTCTGTGCCTTTCATCCTCATACACAACTATTTCAATTTGAAGACAATATATATCTCCAGATACGTAGCACTGCTATGGCACCCACATGGCCCACAATATGCCAATATTTTTATGTTCGACCTGGAACAACGCTTCCTCAGCTCTCATCCACTACGCCCCTTCTCTACCTACGCTACATTGATGACATCTTCATCATCTGGACCCATGGAAGGAGACTCTGGAAAAATTCACCCACAATTTCAACCGCTTCCACCCACCATCACCTCAGCTGGACCAATCTACACGGGAGGTTCACTTTCTAGAAACCACTGTGAAAATAAGTGATGGTCACATTGACACACCCTATAGCGAAAACCTACCGACCGCTATGCCTACCTTCATGCCTCCAGCTTCTCATCCTGGGCACACCACAGATCCATTGTCTACAGCCAAGCACTGAGGTACAACCGCATCTGCTCTAACCCTCAGACAGAGACCAACATTACAAAAATTCCACCGAGCATTCTCAAAACTACAATACCCACACGAGGAAATAAGGAACAGATCAACAGAGCCAGACATGTACCCAGAAGTCTCGTACTGCAGACAAACCCAGAAAGAAACCAACAGGATTCCACTGGCCATCACATACAGGCCTCAGCTAAAAACCTCTCCAACGCATCATCAGGGATCTACAACCCATCCTGGACAATGATCCCCACTTTCACAGGCCTTGGGTGGCAGGCCAGTCCTTGCCCACAGACAAACTGCCACTTGAAGCATATTCTCACCATAACTGCACACCGCACCATAGTAACTCCAGCTCAGGAACCAATCCATGCAACAAACCTTGAGGCCAACTCTGCCACATATCTCACACCAGCGACAGCATCACAGGACCTAACCAGATCAGCCACACCATCACCGGTTCATTCACCTGCACGTCTACCAATGTAATATACGCCATCATATGCCAGCAATGCCCCTCTGCAATGTACATGGGCCAACTGGCAGTCACTACGGAAATGATAAATGGACACAAATCAGATATTAGGAATGGCAATATACAAAAACCTGTAGGAACACTTAGCCTCCCTGGCGACACAATAGCAGATCTTAAGGTGGCCATCTGCAGCAAAAAAACTTCAGGACCAGACTTCAAAGAGAAACTGCTGAGCTTCAGTTCATCTGAAAATTTGACACCATCAGCTCAAGATTAAAAAAGACTGTGAATGGCTTGACAACTACAAAACAGTTTCTCCTCCTGGGTTTTCACACCTCAACTGCTAGAACAGGGCCTCATCCTTCCTGATTGAACTAACCTCGTTATCTCTAGCTTGCTTCTTGCTTGCATATAAATACCTGCCCATGGAAATTTCCACTACATGCATCCGACGAAGTGGGTATTCACTCACGAAAGCTCATGCTCCAAAACCTCTGTTAGTCTATAAGATGCCACAGGATTCTTTGCTGCTTCCACATATATATATTTTAAACTGGGTCATTGGTTTATCATAACCATTCATCACCATAACAAGTGGCATTGGTGATGATCTGGGAAACTGGAGTGTCTAAGGGAATTGCTTGTATGACTTATGGTTAGCCAGTGGGGTGAGACCAAAGTCCTCTCTGTTTGCTGGTTTGATGTGCCTTAGAGGTGGAGAACCACCAGCCTGGGGCTGTGACTGCCCTGCTCTAAGCAGTTTGTCCTGAATTGATACTCTCAGTTGTGTCCCACCAAAGGCAGCATTGTTACACCCTTAACTCACCCTCCAATATTGTTAATCTATCCAACCACACACTTAGGACAGACTCTTCTGCCAAGCTATCTTGGGACTCTGTTTCTGCCCCACCACCTCCATGCACATGATACAGTTCTGTGGTGATCTGGAAGCCTACTTTCACCATCTCTGACTCATGGAATATTTTCAACACACCACTGAACAGTGCATTGACCCACAGGAATCCTCCTACCAACATTACAAGCAGAAGAATTCTGCATGGACTCCTTCTGGTGGTCAAAATGACAGGTTGGACTTGTACATAGAGTGCTTCTGCAGACATGCACAGGCTGAAATTGTGAACAAACAGCATCACTTGCCCCACAACCTCCGCCATATAGAATGCAATGCCCTCCACAGCCTCAGAAACAACTCTGACATTATAATCAAAGGGGCTGGCAAGAAAGGTGCTGTAGTCATCATGAACAGGTCAGATTATGAACAGGAGGCTGCCAGGCAACTCTCCAACACCACATTCTACAGGTCACTATCCTCAGATCCCACTGAGGAGTACTAAAATAAACTACACAATCTGCTGAAGAAACTCCCTGCTACAGCATGGGAACAAAACTGCACAGACACACCCCTGGAGCCTGGGGTATTCTATCTGCAACCCAAGATCCATAAACCTGGAAATCCTGGATGCTCCATCATCTCAGGCACTGGCACTCTTACAGCCGGATTATCTGGATGTTTGGACTTTCTCCTCACACCCTATGCTACCAACACTCCTAGCCATCTTCCAGATACCACCAACTTCCTGAGGAAACTACAATGCCTTGGTGATCTTCCTGAAAACACCATCCTGGCCACCGTGGATGTAGAAGCTCTTTACACCAGTATTCCACACAAGGATGGACTACAAGCTGTCAGGAACAGTATCCCTGATGAGGCCATGGCACACCTGGTGGCTGAGCTTTGTGACTTTGTCCTCACCCACAACCATTTCAGATTTGGGAACAACTAATATCTTCAAGTCAGTGGCACTGCTATGGGTACCCGCATGGCCCCACAGTATGTCAACATTTTTATGGCTCACTTAGAAAAGTGCTTCCTCAGCTCTCGTCCCCTAGCGCCCCTCCACTACTTACGCTACATTGATGACATGGGAAGGAGGCCCTGGAAGAATTCCACCTGGATTTCAACAATTTCCACCCCACCATCAACCTCAGCCTGGACCAGTCCACACAAGAGATCCATTTCCAGAACACTACAGTGCAAATAAGTGATGGCCACATAAACACCATCCTAAACAGGAAACCTGCTGACCACTATACTTACTTACATGCCTCCAGCTTCCATCCAGGACACATCACATGATCCATTGTCTACAGCCAAGCCCTAAGATACAACCACATTTGCTCCAACCCCTTAGACAGAGACAAACACCTATAAGATCTCTGTCAACCATTTTTAAAACTACAATACCCAGCTGGGGAAGTGAGGAAACAGATTGACAGAGCGAGATGGGTACCCAGAAGTCACCTACTACAGGACAGGCCCAACAAGGAAAATAACAGAACACCATTAGCCGTCACGTACAGCCCCCGGCTAAAACCGCATCATCAATGATCTACACATATCCTGGAAAACAAGATGGCTAAAATATAATGATTTTAAAAAAAAATTGAAAAGTTGGATTCTTTTATTTAAATCAGATTTTTTTTATTTAAATTGGATTTTTTTGATAAAATGCTTTTTGAGGAAAAATCCTGTCTAAAGATAGTTTTAATTAAGATTCATTATAGCTCAAAGATATCCCATCATGAAATAGGGATTATACATTGTAATTCTATAGTATGAGACAATATATTCATGTAATATTTAAGAAAAGTTTTGTTCCAGTAGTTCCAGTAGTTCATGATTAAGGACCCAATCTTATGGGGTTCTGGGAGTCTCTGTATAGATTATTTAGGTTAATCTTTCTATCTACCCAATGGGACTCAGTGCTCAGTCTAGAAGATACTGTGATACAGCTTGGCCAGAGGGCAGCATAAGAGTGTTAGCAGGGGGCCTTATTCCCTGCCAAGGGAGGAAGGTTTGCTTTAGATTAGCTAGAACAGCTGTGGCCAATTAGAGCACCTGACTTCAGTTAGAGCACCTGACTCCAGTTAGAGCACCTGACTCCAGTCATGGGATATAAACCCCTGCTTCAGTCAGACAGGGGGTGGTAGTTGAAGGAGAAAGGTTGGATTGGAGCAGAGTGCAGATTGCAGAAGAGAAGAGTTTGTCCAGAGAGAAATAGAAGGTTTGGAGGAGTGCTGCGGTGGATTGGGAAGCCCAACAGAAACCCTAGGTAAGGGGCACCAGGCTTGTATAGAAGAGAGGCGAGAAGCCCTTCACAAGCTGACGGGTATGAGAGGGAAGTAACCCAGGGGAAGAAACCGCTAGTCAAGTGGTTCACCACAACCCCAGGGCCCCTGGGTTGGGACCTGGAGTAGAGGGCGGGCCCAGGTCCCTCCCTCTCCACTCCCCTCCTCCAAGGACACTAGGGGAGTGATTAAGAACTGGTTCAGAGGCAAGCAATATCGCCCTGAACCTACCCCAGAGAAGAGAAAGCGCGAGACCCAGCAGAACAGTACTGGCAATTTGCCACAATACCATCAGAGATGCTTAGTTTTGCAGTTCTCAGACTGTGGATGTGTGTCTCCAGAGATAACATGCTTGTTAACAGCAACAATGTTTTAAAATAAATAAATAATATATAGAGGTGAAAAATTACAGACCTCAACCCTATCGTCCTTCTGCAAATTTGTGTACACAGAGTCAATCCCTTACCTCTCTCTAAAAGTGCAAAGTTTCAAAAAGTTCAATGAATAGAAGATTGTTGGGGGTGGAATAGATCTGGACCAGGAGAAGTCTGGAGATAAGGTGAGACAGAGTGGACAAGCAGTAGAAAAAAAAGTGAAACTGTTCGAGCAGCATATTCCAGAAATCTTGAGGTCTTTCTGAATGTAACCTTCATTGATTTGAGATCTACCCAGGGCCAGCTCCAGGCACCAGCGAAGGAAGCAGGTGCCTGGGGCGGTCAATACAAAGGGGCGGCACTCCATCCATTAGTGGGGCGACACATCCGAGTCTTCGGCGGGAAGTCCCTCAGTTCCTCTCTTCCTCTTTGAGCTGCTGCCGAAGTGTCGCTGCCAAAGAGCAAGAGAGGGAGTTAAGGACCCACCGCTGAACTGCCACCGAAGAATGAAGCGGTGCGATTGAGCTGCCACCAAAGTGCCACTGATTGGCTTTCTTATTTTTTTCATCACTTGGGGTGGCAGAAAACCTGGAGCTGGCCCTGGATCTACCCAGGGCCAGCTCCAGGCACCAGCATTCCAAGCAGGTGCTTGGGGCAGCAACCTGCAAAGCGCCGCAGTCTGTGTGGTTTTGCCCCCAAGCAGCACGCCAAATTGTCGCCGTGGACAGCGGGGGCAGTCTGTGTACCGTTAGGGCAGCACGCACGTTTCCACGGCAGCTGCAATTCAGCGGCAGCTTCTATGTTCGGCTATCCACGGCAGCGCAGCTTCTGTCTTCCGGCTGAAGACAGAAGTTGCCTCTGAATTACAGCTGCAACGGAAATGCGCGTGCCACCCTCACAGTGCATGGACTGCCCCCACAGTCAGTGGCAGCAATTCGGCGCTTTTCTTGGGACGGCAAAAACAGTGGAGCCGGCCCTGGATCTACCATACCATTCTCTCACTAGAAGAGAAAACCTTTAATGGCAGCAGGCCGTAAAAGAGACCCAGTTTGGGAAATATTTTAATGAAGTTCCTCTACCTGTGGGTAAGACAGGCATGCATGCAAAATGCAAACAGTGCAACAAAGAAATGCAAGGTCCGACTGCCTGAACGAAACAACATCATGAGAAGCGTTCCTTCTCAGGGGAAAGCTGCACTGAAGATGATGAAAGGAACATGTGTAAACATGCAAGATCTTCAGGTTTGTAAACTTTTTTATTTCATACTTCTTTCTTAAGGACTGCCTGTCTTCCTTCTGGACTATTCTTGAATTCTCATGTTTGAGCAAAAAATATAGTTGTTACTCTATGGTAAGTACTCTATAGATGCAAATATGATGAAAAATAAATAGCTGAAATAGGCAGATCTTCCTTTTACAATTTCACCTTTAAAGTCGTACTGAGTGTCAGTGAATGCAATGAGTAATACTAAATGAACAGTATGGTAATAATAATTAAATAACTGCATTGATTTATTTTGTTTAGGAGAATCCATCCTCAATATACAGGATTCTGAAGACTATCCACCTTCAAGATTACTTTCATTTTCTATAGTTTCAGAATTATCTGCCAATGATAGTGTTTCAGTCACATCATGTATATCACATAGCCACAATATATCACCTATAGCAAAATGAAAAAAACCCTCCATCATCCAGAAACAACAATAGATAAGTTTGTGATAAGAACCAGCAGATTACAAAAAGAGGTAATTGATGAAAAAATTGCCCGATTTACTTATGCAACAAACTCTCCTTTCCGTATTCTTGAGAACCAATACTTCATTAACGTGGTTCAGTCATTAAGACCAGGATACACTGTACCCAACAAAGCAGACGTCGCAGGCAAATTGTTGGATAAAATGTATGAAAGAGAAATTGAGCAGAGTGCAGAAGACCTAGAGAGTGAAATTGTTAACCCAAGTCTTGATGGGTGGAGCAATGTTCACAATGATCCTGTTGTATGTGCTTGTGTGACAACAGAAGAAGGGAATATCTTCCTTACAGAAACAATGGATACATCAGGAAATGCACACACAGCAGAATACTTACAAGAAGTAGCAGTAAAAGCTATAACAAACTGTGAAAAAAAATCAAATGTCTAGTACGCAGCCTGGTCACAGACAATGCTGCAAATGTATCCAAGATGAGAAGAAATCATTTAGAAGAGAGTGAAGAGAGTCCCAAGCTAATAACATATGGTTGCAGTGCTCATTTGATGCACCTCCTAGCCAAAGACTTCAGTGTTCCAGAAATAAAGGCTAATGTTGTTGAAACTGCAGAATACATCTGTAACAACCACTTTGCAGCAGCTGCTCTGAAAAAAGTGGGAGGAACCAAGCTAACTCTCCCACAAGACATGTGATGGAACTCAGTAGTGGACTGTTTTGAGCATTATATCAAGGACTGGCCTAATCTGATGACAATTTGTGAACAAAATGGTGAAAAAATAGATGGCACTGTCACAGCCAAAGTTCTCAACATTGGGCTTAAGATAAATATTGAACACGTGCTGAGTACCTTGAAGCCTATTTCTGTAGCCTTGAACAAAATGCAGGGAAATAGCTGTTTTATTGCTGATGCTGTTGAAATTTGGAAGGAACTAAGTGCGCTCTTAAGAAGAGAAATGACAGAGTTAAATTACAAGCATTAAAAAAACGAATAGGACAAGCACTATCTCCAGCTCATTTTCTTGCAAATATTCTCAATACTCAGTAACAGGGTGAAACCTTAACTGCTGAAGAAGAGAAGTTAGTATGACATGAACATCCAGCAATCATCCCTCCATAATGCCAACTATAATTAACTTCAGAGCTAACGATGAACCATTCAAGAACTATATGTTTGCTGATGTTTTAAAGAAAGTCACACCAGTGAATTGGTGGAAGTCACTTAAGCACTTGGATTCAGAGACTGTTGAAGTGATAATCTCACTTTTAATAGCAGTAGCTTCTTCCGCCATGTAGAAAGAATATTTTCTTTCTTTGGACTAAGTCATTCCAAATTGAGAAATCATTTGGGATCTGAAAAAGCAGGAAGGCTTGTTTTTCTTTTCCAGATTATGAGCAAACAGAAAAATAAAAGTGAAGATGACTGAGTTAGCTGCAGAAGAAGGGCCGGCTCTACAGTTTTCGCTGCCCCAAGCAGTGTGCCAAATTGCCGTCCCAGGTGCGGGAGGGCAGTCCCTGTGTCCTTAGGGTGCCAGGCGCGTTTCTGCCACGGTAGCAATTCGGCAGCAGCTTCTATGTTTAGCTGAAGCCACTCCGAACAGCTAAACATAGAAGCTGCCGCCAAATTGCCGCCACCGCAGAAACGTGCCTTCTGCCCTAAGGGCACACAGACTGCCCCCCCCCGACCCACGGGGCAATTCAGCGCACTCCTTGGGGGCAAAACAGAGACTGCTGCACCTTGCGGATTGCCGCCCGAAGCACAAGCTTGGAATGCTGGTGCCTGGAGCCTGCCCTGTGCAGAAGCCAATATTTTAAGTTTCTCAGGTTGACCTGGCTGACATAGTCTATTTCATTTTTGGTTTTTTTTAAATATTTCATTTAACTATTTTAGTGAAATATAATTTTAACAAAAACAAACCTGTTTTTAAAAAACTTGAATGTTTAACTAAATTCAAAAATTCATATGCTTGTTAAATATTGGTACAATATTATATGTTTGCTGTTGAAGAAAAATCCAGAATACATAATATTGTTGTTTTACTTAAATAAAACAATTTAAATGTCTGTCTGATGATGTTCTCCTTGAAATATAGCATGACAAGAAAATTCTCCAAATATTAATGATTAACCTGTTGAATTGGAGATAGTTCACCTCCCAATGATTTCATAAATATCTGCTTCAATCACCTTTGGTAAATGAAATAAATGACCAAACAATTATTCATTTTCTGATATAGCTGTAAAATGAATCTGAAAAGTTTTCAAAATAAATCACTTAAATAATATATAGTGTGTACCTTCTAAAAATGAATCTGAGTTGTGAAGAATATGCATTAAGATTATAACAACCAACAAGGATGCACTTTTATGTAGAAATCCATGATTAAATTGAGTCTTCCTGACTAGTGATTTAAATCATGATTTAAATCAATTTGATTTAAATCAAATTCACCCTGCTAGAAAACAGTCCCCGATTCTCACAGGTCTTGGGAGGCAGCCCCCCAACCTGAAACAAATACTCACCAGCAACTACACACCTCACCACAGAAACACTAACACAGGAACCAATCCCTGTAACAAACCCTATTGCCTTCTCTGTCTCCATATCTACTCTAGTGACACAATCAGAGGACCCAACCACATGAGCCACACCATCAGGGGCTCATTCACCTGCACATCTACTAATGTGATATATGCCAGCAATTGCCCTCTGCCATGTACATTGGCCAAACCGGACGATCTCTACGTAAAAGGATAAATGGACACAAATCAAACATCAGGAATGGTAACATACAAAAGCCAGTAGGAGAACATTTCAGTCTCCCTGGACATTCAATAACAGATTTTAGAGTATCCATTCTTCAACAAAAAAACTTCAAAAGCAGACTTCAAAGAGAAACTGCAGAGCTACAATTCATTTGCAAACTTAACACCATTACTTTGGGCTTGAATAGGGACTGGGAGTGGCTGGCTCACTACAAAAGCAATTTTCCCTTTCTTGGTATTGACACCTCCTCATCAATTATTGGGAGTGGACCATATCCACCCTGACTGAATTGGCCTTCAACACTGGTTCTCCACTTGTAAGGTAACTCCCTTCTCTTCATGTGCCAATATATATTTATGCCTGTATCTGCAATTTTCATGCATCTGAAGAAGTGGGGTTTTTTACCCATGAAAGCTTATGCCCAAATAGACTTTAAGATGCCACCAGACTTCTTGTTGTTTTTAAAGTCAAATAAACAATCTCACCTGAGAGGAAAGTATCCTGTTCAGAGAACTGTAGTGTGGCTTTACTCAAAGTTTCTTGATATGGTACCAGATTTCTTTGACATGGGGACATGAGTCATCATCTGAGAAGCAAGCATTTGACTACTAAAACAGACATGCCTGATAGCCAAGATGAGGTCAAATGGAAGTAGGAATTTTCCACTTTTTCATCCCTCATCCATGGTATCTTCTCACTTAGGCACCATCAGCAATTAGAGGATTCCAGCATTTGCAATCCCAGCCTAAGGCACGACAAGTACCTGAAAGAAGAGTGTAAGCAATTTCTTCTTCTTCCCCTTATCCCATCAATTAGGGTAAGGTCATTGTGCAAGCATCCACCATCTTTGCCTGTCTGAGGGACCACTGAGGTCCACCTGCTTACTATCGTCTTTGATGCAATCCTTCCATTACTTCTTTGGCTTTCCTCAGAGATGCTCTCCTGCCACCCTCTCCCGCTATCCTGTCTTTATTCATCTTCTGCATGTGTCTGAACCAGTGAAGTTGGTCAGCCACATCGCAGACTTTGACTTCCACCCTAATACTTCCATTTTGACATGTGTCTTCATGTACTTTCTTTTATGGTGCAAAGACACTTCAAACACATGTGAGTGTTGAACCTCTTGTCTCCTATTAATCCATACTTCTGCACCACACAGTATTGCAGGACACACCATTGTTCTATACAGTTGGGCTCTCAGTCTCAGTGGCAAACACAGCCCCTGAGATGTTGTTCCACCTTCTCCCTGCACTCTCCAATCTGGACTGTATCTCAGGTTCAAGCTCACCCTCTTTGATGACCCAGCCATCAAGGCACTTGTACTGGTCAATCTGGCTTAGTTTCACTCCATTATCCTTTGTGTCCAATGTCCTTGTGGCACCTCACCTCACATGGCCTCAATCTTAGTCTTGCTCATGTTCATCCCAGGCCAGTTTAGCTGGTCATACCACTGGTTTGTTATTTCCTCTAGGTTGTCTTTTGAGGATGCCCGCAGTGCTATTTTGTCTGCATATAGCAGTATGCCATTGCAGGGTGCAATCCAGACCAGTGAGGGGCTGTCTCATCCCTGCTCTGCAACCTTGGATGCCTCACACTGCTTTGTTGCTGTAGCTTCCAGCGAGGCTGCTCACAAACTGCCAGACAACATGCATGTCACACCTTGAGTGCCTGTGTAGAGCTACAGCCCTGCTCCAGCAGCTTTGATCCCAGCAGCCTGTCAGCAAACACCAGCCACACTCTGGCTTCCGCCAGCCTTGGTTATTACTTGCAAGGTGACTCCCGACACACTCCCAGTCCTGGATTTTCCCCTCAGAATGTCTGTTCTGTAATGTCCAGCCCTCTCCTGGACAGCTCAGATATTTTAGGTCTCTTATTCCTGTAAGGGAACAATATACACCAACCTGCCACCTTAAATGGAGTTACCCACATAGCTCGCAACACTAGATTTGTTTTGATTAAAGAATAAAACAAGTTTATTTAACAAAAAAGAGAGGATTTTAAGTGATTACAAGTATTAAGGCATTAAAGTCAGAAATGCTTACAAGAAAAATAAATATAAAATACTGCCTAGTACTAAATTTAACAAACTAGACTTGGTTGAAGGTAAAATTCTCACCAGTTTTTCAGTACGTTTTCAGTACAATCCAACAACTGTTTCTTTTGTCTTTTTAGGTGAAGAGAGAGAGATGGACAGGGAGTGATCACCTGGGGTGTTTTTGCCTCTCACTTTCATAGTTCAGTCACCTTTTGAAATGCTATTTCTTGAGAATGACCCCTAAATAAAGTTATTTTCAGCTGAGATCAAGGAGATACGGAGTCTGGTGGAGAAGAGGTGTTAATCTGTAGATTTTTCACCTGCATATGCTCAAGTGCAGATTTTCTTTGTCTTTTTTCTTCCCCCCTTTTCCTGTCTGAGGACTCCATTTACAACTTATATGCAAATTGAGATAAAAACACCTCAGTTTGCTTAAGATAGGCTTGCTTGCCCAGTTCTACCTAGCTGGGGCTATGTGATTTGGAACATGTGCCTTTAGCATCCTGGAAAGGAGGTGGATTTCACAACTTTACAAACAATGGTGCTATATGCATTTCACCATGATATTATTGACCAGTGAGTTATTAGTTTTGAGATGATACCTCACAAGACATATTTTGTATGAAGATTATTACAGTAGTGTGTACTGTGTGAATACAGGGGTGCATTCAGTCATAAACAGTTTATCATATTTTCCCATCAGGATCTTCCTGCTGACCTAGACCATCAATATGATAAACAGCAGCATACTGAGGGCCGATCTATGGTGTAGTGTAACTTTCACTTCAAAAGGAACCTGTCATCTCAAAACATGTTCAGATCACTGTTTTAGGTGATCAATATAAGGCATTCACCATAGTTGTTAAATCCTCAGGCACTCCATATTTCCTCAGCTCTGATGTGAGCATCCTTCTGTCCACTTTATTGTATGCCTCTCCTAGGTCTATAAAAGCCCAGAAGCTATCCAGCTGGCGGTCTAGTAATTTCTGCCTCCCTTGCCAAATTACAAAAATAGCACCTGTGGTTCCTTGTTCTTTCCTAAAGTTGAATTGTTCTTGTCCAGGGGTGGGCAATTCTTCTAATCCAGGAGTGGGCAAACTTTTTGGCCCAAGAGCTGCATCTGGGTATGTGACAATCGCTTTATCCCTCAATAGTTTCCACATTCCTGGATACTTCCCCTTTTATATATTGGGCCCACGATAGACTTGCATCAGTCTTTAGGAATTCTAATCTTGCCTTAAGCTTTAACCACTCTGCTCGCCCATTTTATGTCTCTGTCACTCAAGGCTTTCACCAGGTCCACCATCATTTCATAGGTCCTGCTACCTTACCATTCTTCATTTCCTGGACTGCATTTCTCACCTCCTCCTATGTCAGGCTCAGGCACCACATTAGGATCACATGTTGGCAACTCCACTTTTGTTTCATTTGAGAAACTCTCAAAATATTTTTCCACCTCTCCTTCACTTGTTTGATCAGCAAAGAGTCCTGTGGCACCTTATAGATTAATACATCTGTTAGTCTATAAGGTGCCACAGGACTCTTTGCTGATTTAATAGATCCAGACTAACATGGCTACCTCTCTGATACTTCACTTGTTTGGGCATTACTAACCACCTCCCCTGATCATCATTTACAAATAATGTTAAAATACCATCCCCCTTCTCTTTGGGTCTTATTTTTGCAATGTTACAGATCTTTTTGCCAGCCAGATTTGAGTCATTTGCAGGCTTGGGTGTATAAATCACCTAGGGCACTCTCTTTCCCCTTCCTCACTGCCTGCTTGGCAGCTCACTTGGTTTCTTTGTATTCCTTTTCATTTCCTTTCAATAGATTTATTTCTTTTTTCTTTACACAGAATCTTCTTCGTTTGGATCACTATTTATATTCCACCAGATCACCTCCACTCCTCTCTTTCGTTTTGTTTTTTTCCCATCTACATCATCCACAAATCTCTTCCACCACTGCAATCCATGTTCTTTTGAGGAGGTTCCAATTCTCTTTGGCTCATGCCAAATCTTTTTCCAGACACCTATCCGGTACTGATTGCAAAAACATCTTTGCCAGACTTCCCTCTAACTTTCTGTACTTTGGTCTTGTTTCTTTTCAGCTGAGTTACCTCTTTGCCCAACGCTCTGCAGCAATATTTGCTTCAAGGCCTTTATATTACAGTGCTACCATCTCTCTAGGTATCGTTTTGCAGTCCATAATTTAACACCACTGAGATTGTATTACCAATATCATGTCAATCTGGTTTTCTACCGCTAATGTGCATAACCAAATGACTTTCCCTCTTTTTGGACCATGTATTGGCTGTCAAATTTTGGTTGGCAATAAACAGGTCTAGAAGCACTTTCCCTTCCTAATTCATAGAGCCTAAACCTATTTCACACACCCTTGTGTTTTTGCTTTTGTGTGCAGTCAAGTCACCCAGCACCAACAGCACCTCCTCAAGGGCTGTTGCGTCCACTTGTTCCTTCAAGTCATGAGGGAAACTCTCCTTTGCTGTTGACATGCATACAGTGATATCACAAACATGATACACTCATTAACTTGGACTCATACAGCCATCAGTCTGCCACTTACTCTAATAATTTCAAACACCATCTGCCTCAGCTCTCCTCTCTGACTCCATCATGCCCCCATTTTGTCATCCATGTAGAAGAGTTTCCAGTTTAAGCCCAACTCCTTTGCTGCATTCCTTGCCCAGCATGTTTTCTGTAGACATAGAACATCAATACATCTCATTATTATCATATCAACTACTTCCATACATTTACCCATCAAAGTGGATATATTTAGTTTTGCTACTTTTCTGACAAACAATTTAACTTGGTTAATCCAACTGAGAATAGCTTTAAACAAAAGAAAGTGGAAGAGAAACTTCTAAGCACACTAGCAGAAAAATGATCCAAGCTAGGTAGTCTGTGCTGTTGCATGCGAAAAACAAACTTTAATTGCTAAATAATTGATTGCTGAAGGTGTTTACTAAATTTTAAGTTTAGCACGTTTCTACGCATGGATACAATTTACATTTACTTGATTATTCAACTGTTCATGGCTGTCTGGGAAGAATAGATTTGCATCCATGATGATGAAGCCATGTATGCATATCTGTACTACAGGTACTGCTGGCACTCCAGTGAGGAGTGAAGGTGGGGCAGGGAGGGTTGGTAACAAATAGGGTTTTTGGTTCTGTTTAGATTTTCTGCCATTTTTGTTTATACCTTTAATAAAAACCACCACACAGACAGAGCTTTCAGGGGCTTGTTTCTTCATGGAGAGTGGGAGCAATCCAAGTTGCCATAAAGCTCAGTTTTCTGATACTTTGTTAAATGTTTATTTAGTGCAAATCATGCTTATCTTAACCAAAGAGCTCAGACTTTTGTTATTGGATTCTAGTGTTGCCATTTCTCCTCTTTCCAATAGCATCTCCAGAACCTGGATCATCACCAAGTTATAATCTCTAACAGATGAATTCAGCTAACAGTATAGCTCCTGTGCTGACCACAACTCTCACTTGGGATCCTTTCCTTCCTCTCTTCTCGTCCTTCCAGCCAATCACCAACTCAGTCCTTCCCCCAATCTACTATATGGGAGAGCTGTTCCCTGTTGCTTACCCTATTAAAGAAATAAGGCAAGAATTTAGTAATAATGCAACTGATGAAATTATGAAATAGAACCCTTGAGTTCATTGGTTCTTTTGTTCTCTATCTCATGCTCTAATAACTAGCTGAAAGTCCACTTTCCTCCTTTTTTTCTTATTCTCAGTCTTAACATTTAAGATCATCAGGGATGCTTTTGTTAATAGGCCTTCAGTCTGAACATGTAGAGGCAGAGTGTTCTTACTGTTGTGCTACTCAGCTCTGGAATTCATTGCCCTAGCTGGAGCAAAAAAACAAATGCTGAGGTTGCTGATTTGGGTTCTGCAAAGTCATAGCTATGAGTCCCTTTGAATTAGGGGAACAGGGAGTGCAAAAGAAAACTGCTGTTTTTTTATTTTGTATCTTAAAGTAAGGCCAACTATTTCACATTAGGTTGCCTTAAGTTGTATACCAGGGTTTATACTCCAGCAACAAAGCAAGTGAGGTTATTTTCAGAGGTGCTGAACATCTGAACTTCCTCCAGACTACAATGAAAGTTATGAATGCTCCCTGAAAGTCAAGCCCTTATCGAGGTGTCTAAAATGGATTTAGGTGCTTCACCATAGAAAATCTAGTTTGAAAACTTAAACCACAAGCCCTTTTTTATTATAAAGCAAAACCAAGAAGCTTTTTACAGTTCTGAAATCCAATCTCCTTTGGAGAAAGGTGGCTCGTACCTTTTGCCTGCACTCAGTCACCTGCACAGGATGTTTTCTTTTCCCTCCTTCTTCCCTAGCATAGGAAGGGTGTTTGAGAGAGAGAGAAAATGAGGGATGACAAAGGAGACTAGCCCCAGAGTTTGGAGGGGTGAAGAGGAGGTAATCCAAGCAGGAAGGGAGAACAGAGAGGGGGAACAGTCCCAGCAAGTTGAGGAGAGACGAAAAAGTGAGTGTGAGGAGTGGAACCCAAGCATGAGTGGGGCAAACTGCTCCAAGCAGGTTGTGGCTGAGAGCAGAGGGAAATAACACTGAGGGTGAACAGTGGGACACATTGCAGGAAGGATGGCAGGTGCACAACACTGGGGTTAGGGGAACAGTGAGAAACACAGCATGAAGGATAGCAGGGAGGGCTGCACACTGGGAGATAAGGAGGAGGGAAAGAAAGTGGGTGAGAGCAGGGAAAGAACATGTCCTCTCACCCAGCTACAGGCATTTCACCGGTGAATCCAAGCACTGGATCTCAGAGCCCTCTAGGTATCCATAGGTTCCATACAGGTTTCATTTTAAAAAGCTTCCATTGGAGATCTCGGCTCTCCAGAGAGCCGTGCATGGTACATACAAACTTGTCCAGGAAAAGCCTTATAAGGCTTCCTTCCTGATTCTCTCCAGCCCTGCAGTATGACCCTGTGCTGTGTCTCGGTGCTGTTCCCCTAATGGGCGTGTCGTTTGCCGTCTAAGCAGGCAGCCAGCATTTACAATCTCTGGGATCCATAAAAGGAGGATATGCAGCTTAGTTTCACTCTCTCATTGACAGGGGACAGGAATAGAAGACAGGGCATATAGGAAGTCTGGGGGGGAAGGAGGACAGTTCCCCCCGTGCCTGACCTAAGTGGTGCCCCTGGTCTAGGCTCTACTGCAATATAACAATTTTAGTAATGAACAACAGAATCCTCTTCACAAGAGTCCACAAGGACATTGTAGGGCAAAGTCAATTCTTACTCAATGGGAGTTTCTTTGAGAAAGGGCGTCATAAAAGCTGAGCCAGGACTTCAGGAATTGGAACATAGTATCTAAACAATTATGTCTCAGTTTTCTGTCTATAAACTAGGAAAAGTAATACTTTCTTTCTCCCACCCTTTGTCTATGTTGTATGACTGGTAGTTTTGTGGGGCAGGGATTGGCTTTCACCCATTTGTACAATGCCTAGTGTAATGGGGCTGTGATCTCAGCAGGGGCCGCTAGGCATTAATACAATGCGAACAGTATGAATAAAAGTTCACTGATTACACAAACATCTGTTAACTGTGAGTGCTTCTGAAACAATTCCATAAGTGGACAACAAAGTGAACTGATAACTACTGAGTGTTACCTTTTATGCAGGAGTAGCAGAGAAATACAGTCTGGCGTAGGCCACCCTCTGCCAGATTTCAGCATTAAGCAAAGGACAGAAAATCACGGCCTCTGAAGTTTAAGTCTAGCTGTTCTGCAACCAAGGAAGGTGGCTGATGACAGCTCACAACTGACTTTGAAGCACAGAGACTCCATCATGATAACTCAGAGGAGGAGGAAACACTAGTGATGATTGAAATGAGAACCCACAACAATGCAAAACTAGGTAAAAACCAAAGAAGGCTCCCTAAACTGCTAGTAACAGCATATGGGGTGAGCAGGTGGCATGTGGATACCATGGTGATGAAAATGAGAAAGCAAGAGAGAGGGAGAAGAAAGGGTGGGTTGGTCAAGATGTTGAGCTCACTTCTGATGAACACGGAGAGGAACTCAACTTACGTGTTCATAGCTGTCATCCAGTCAGAAACCAGGCTTGTTAACATCATGGCTATGTAGCAAAACTCACTTTATTTCCTGGATGCTGGGGGAAGGATTTGGCTGAAGGAGAGTGTAGCAACATACAATTTGGTAGAGCTGGCATCATGGGTGAGTGTTATTGTCAGTCCAGTATGTAATTATTTATTTGTATTGGGGTGATTATTCTTATGGGAAAGCACCTGGAGATAGGATTAGACATATTTCAACTAACTAACTAAATGGAAGGCTTCACAGTGAGTCTGGTAGTCAACTTTGTTGAAACTTAAGATGCATCCAACCAGTGACACATTTATCTAGATTCCTAGGTTTGGAGAACAAGCTCACATAGGCCACTTTAATGAAGGCTTTGTACATTCCATTGTTGCCAAGATTGTAAATATATGCCCCCAATAGCTTCCTGTTTTCCAGCTTCACTGTACCAAACAACTTGCCCTTCTATACTGCAAGATCTCCTTCTCTTTTCCCCCAAATAACTTATTTTTCCATCTTCTCTATTAGCTCCTTCTCTGCCCCCAAGAACTATTCCCCTCCCTGCTTTCAACTTTCTCTACCCCCACCCAGTCTTTCCCTTGTTTTGACTTTGTAAAGAGTTAAGTGTAAAGAGGAAGAAGCAAGCTTCACCCTCATGGCTGCCACCCCTACCACCTCCTGGGACTCTGGGATTCAGCATGACACAATTGTGCCTTTGTCATCCTGATCCTGAGAGATGTTCTGACCAAACCACAGGCGAAAAGGAGGGATTTAGATGATGTCACCACCTCCACTAGCTCAGGCTGAATCCTGAACACCACCTGGTATGTGAGACCCTATCACATCCTCTCCCCAACTCCCACTGTGTCCTTTTTCTTCCTCCACCTTATTTCCATTCTTTCCTATCCCCTTTTTTTTGCCTTCTGTCTAATAAGTGTCTGGCTTAGCCAACCAAGGCTATATTTTGCAATTCTGCTGTAAGCCTGTGACCAGAGAGGCAGCTAAGAGCAATAGCCCAAACAGCCTTGGAATAACTTTGCCAGGTCTTCGTAAGGTCTGATAAGACAATATCCTGTGCTTGTGTTTTTCCAACAGTGAGGCTGCAAATGAAAGTCAACACCAGGAACTTAAGCTTTATTTTCTGTCTTTGCTATTCTTGTCTTTCCCCTTTTGTGTGTGCTTGTCTTCTTTTGCTTTCTAGGACACAGAACTGAACTAAGCTCCATTTATTTTCAGGACTGAATCAGGGCATAAGATTTGTAGTGAAGGGGTGAATTTCATCCAAAATGCGGTGTGTCCAAAATGACAAAGACTATAACCGGGTCCAAAAAAGAACTAGATAAGTTCATGTAGGATAAGTCCATCAATGGTTATTAGCCAAGATGGGCAGGGATGATGCCCGTAGCCTCTGTTTGCCAGAACCTGGGAGTGGGCAGCAGGGGATGGATCACTTGATGATTACCTGTTCTGTTCATTCCCTCTGGGGCACCTGACATTGTCCACTATTGGAAGACAGGATAGTGGGGTAGATGGACCATTGGTTTGACCCAGTATGGCCGTTCTTATGTTATGTTCTTGTGTTCTTAACCTTGTGGTATCACCAAGAGAAGTCCATAGATATGAGAAGCGGACTGCAGGTACAGCATTATGCGGAATTAGTGGTCACGACAGGCAAACTCTGAGTATAGCCTTTAGAGAACCGTTGTTACAGGGCTGCTGACGAGAAAAGGAGAGACCACAATCTGATATCAGAGAACCTGATCAGAACGTACAAAGAGGGTATATTTGGAAAATTGGGGTCATGGTAGGAAAAAAAAAACTATGAACTGTCCCCAGATGTGAAAGTATTCCCAGAGACAGAAGGAAAAGCCTTAAACAACATGAGGGAATTTGGATACATCATCTCAAATACCAACAGATTGTGAGTTTAAAATATAGCAGAAATATGTGTCCAGATTAAGGTCAGTAACCAGTTAACTCTCAGCATAGTGCCACAATGCATAAACTAGCTGACAGAACCAGAGTGAGGTTAGTAGTATTATTTACTGCTTCAGCAATGGACTGTCAGTGCTTGGAAAAGGAGCGGCTCCCGCTCTGAGTTGCTTACACCTGTGATCTCCAAAGTGGGATTCACAAGAGGCGCGGCAGGGGGTGCGAGCACAAACTTTTTTTACTGATAGGGGTGCGGGTTCAAAACAGTGTGGAGACCACTGGCTTACATTATAACTTAGACCAGGGTTAAGAAACAGACAGACAAAGACGGAGAGTATAGTTAGGACAGAGGTGACAGCAGCTCACGAGTTCTGCTTTAGTTGTATTCCTGTTGTATCAGTTCCTTTTCTTCTATTTGTGGGTGTAGTTTTTAGCGTTAGTGGAGTTTCTTTTCCCATTCTTTATAACCGATGGTATTGTTAGTGGCAAGAAGTAGCGACTGCTAACAGGGCAGCAGTTGTAGTTATGTGTGTTGGGAGAAGTCAGCCCCTGTGAAGGAAGTACCCTCTTTAACTGGATACGTACATAATGGTGGATGATCATATTTTTCACATATAGAAGATAACAGGCATGTAATCTTCAGTGGTATCCAGAGTGATGGCATCTCCACTGACTCCTTTGTAGTCAAAAATCACATAATCATATTATTGAGCCTTGAGCAGTGTTTGCAATATACACCAATGACATGTTCTATTTATTCAAAAAGGACAGGTTATCATAAAATGGTGGTGTACCGTGCAGATCCAGATCAAAACTTTGAGAGTGTTTGGATCCAGGATTTGTTTCAGCCTGTTGCATAAACAAGGCCCATTTCTAAAGATCAGAGCTACATTTGAAATGTGCTGGTGTTTGGGAAGCTTTGAGTCAGCATTCTGGGTCAGACCTGTCTCTAATTCAATGATTATGTGAGAGTTTGGCCAGCACACTTTCAATATAAATAATCAATCAAGTGATATTTTGGTGGAGGGAATTTGTGTGTGTCTCCAAGTCTGTGTCTGCCTTTCTGAAGAACCATGGTCTAGTGACTAAGAGCTTGATCCTACACCATTAACATAAGAATGACCATACTGGGTCAAGCCAATGGTCCATCTAGCCCAGTATCTGATCTTCCAACAGTGGCCAGTGACAGATTCTTTAGAGGGAATGAAGAGAACAGAACAATTATCAAGCGATCCATCCCCTTTCATACACTCCCAGCTTCTGGTAGTCAGATGTTTAGGGATACCCAGAAGATAGGGTTGCATTCTTGACCATGTTGGCTAATAGCCATTGATGGACCTGTCCTCCATGAATTTATCTAAGTATTGATTATTATTTAATATATACAGTTTAATTGAATCAATTTATCAACATCAGTAGGAATTTTTCCATTGACTTGAATAGGAGTAGGAACAAACTTAAGGCACAAGTCAAGGAGTTGGGAAATCTGGCTTCAGCCATCGAGTTGCCCACAGACCTGCTGCTTGGCCTTGACAAATGACTTACCCGTGATGATATATATACACAGGACATGAAGCTGTGATTTTTAGCATGGGTATTTCTACTGATGCAGATTCATGGCTGGTAAACAGTGGGAAGTGGAGCCAAGACTTCTCCCATCTGCACAAAAGGGGAAGTAGCAGCATCCAGAAGTTTTGAATTGCAACAAAAAAACAAAAGTTTTTAACAAGAAGTTTTATGAAAATTATGTCCCATTTTTTGACCAGCTCTATATTTTGTTGTTGGAGATTTTGGAGTGTTTTAGTCCATTGTATACGTCCTATTTCTGAGTGCACTGAAATGCAAATTTTAAAAACACAGCCCAATGATGATCTCAGCCACCGTATATTGACAATGTTTGTTAAGCCCATCTCAAAGAAGAAAAGAATTCTCTTCCTGCTTAACACAATCCCTCCACAGACAATAGGAGTAAACACATGCATTTTGTCGAGTGTCATCAAACTTGGCTCTGAGGGAGAAGTGAGTTCCAGAATGAAGGGCCCACCAACTACTAGATATAAATATCTAGGAACTGCCACCTTGGGTGTCTCAGCTGATCCCTGCAGTTGATCAAGAGCATGATAAGAAGAGATAAGGTTTATAGGGCAGTCATGACCACAGCCTCGATAGGCCAGAAACTATTCCTCTTACAGGTTTATAGTATTAGTTCTGTAGATCCCATGCTATGAGGATCACATGAGCAGTGCTTGGGAGAACTGGCCTGCTTACCTAAAAACTAGAAGGGGGAATAGCAAAGAAAGCAGCAAGTGGTAGAACAAAGGGGAAAGAAGGAACAAGGAGAAATAAGGAGGAATGTGGCAAGAAGGAGCAATAAAGCACTGACCAGAATATGCACTGAGTTGTTACTAAGAATGAAATGCACCCTGGTTAGGAGGAACAACACAAGGGTCTCCCTTAACACAACTGAGGCCTCACAGCAGATGGGAGTCCATAGCAGAGCAGTCAACAAAGCTGCCTGCTCACCCCTTGTGCATTACAAAAGGGTCTCTGGGTCTGCGTAGTTCGGCATGAAAAGCCACAATAGGTTCAGGCCTGAGGAGTGACTGCACATTCACATTTATATGGATTCAGTGGCCTCGTACTCCAGGCACAGAAAGGAATAGCAAATGCTATTCCAGCCCATAGAAGTGAACAGTAGCGATGAAGGGGCATAGGCAGCCCCTCACTCTAGCTGTGGATCTGGATTTCGTCACCTGAGACACTCTGCATTCCACCTGCACAGAGCCTGAATTCTCAGCTTCCATGCAGGGGAAATGGATTTCATCTTTGCTGGATGGTATCTACCAGATGCTCCCCTGTCCCTGGAAGGGCATCAGCAGCAGCTCAGGCACCTTTGGAACAGAATGCAGATAGCTCGAGATGCAATTTCAAACTTTAAAAATAATTTTTAATGAAAGGAAAATGCAAAAATGTTTAGAAAGACCGTTTCTTTTTTCAAAACATATTTAGGATGGTTCATTACTAATAAGCATAGCACCTAAATCAGCTTAGCTGCAGGAACACAAGTTCAAGCATAAAAATATGAGGCATAAAAACCATTTATTGAAAAGCTAATCAAAATATGCATGTGCCTGTATCGTGCCTCAATAGCCTTCTAAGGAGAGCAAATTCTAAAAGCAGGGCCCTCAGCAGAGGAAGCCATACAGCCAGGCAGAGCCCAGTTGTATTAGCCAAATTCATAATTACATGTGCTGAGAGTGACATGTTGTAAAGTGGGCATAACATGCTGCAATTTGTACATTGAAGGGGTAGAAAGGTACAATTGTAGTAAATAAAGGAACCAGTAGGGGGCGTAAAAAGGTGTAGGATAAAGTAACCAAGGGGAGGGCTTAAGAAAGCATAGGATACAGTAGTGTGTAGATTACACCTACTTACACTCCCTGTCACAGGTAGGGCTGTTCTATAGCACCTCCTGCAGAGCCAAGTGTGGTGTTGCAGCACTTCCTGCATTAGCCCACAGGTTGAGGCTGCCTGCTTGAAGCAGAGCAGTCAGTGCCAAAAGCTCAGCATAGGTCTCTGAACAGTTAACTAAGAATAACAAAACTCAGCATGTGGCTGTCTGCCTTTAAGCCAACAAAAACACCACAAGGGCAAATTCTGACCTGGCTGTATGGTTTGGGGCTAGTGATGAGGAAACCCTCCTCCTTACCCCACACTGCCCCTGAGAAGCAGCAGGGAAGCCTTCCTAACTGACCTGCTGGCTCCCAATTGGCCAGTGTCTCCTACTAGCCCTTCTAGGCCTCAGGAGCACCAAAGTCATGTTGGTAGCCTGGTGAGAATGGATTTTCGTTGATCAGGGAGGTGTCAGGGCACTGTTGCCTCCAGCAGGAGCCAGAGAAGGAGTGATAGACCCTATAGCACCTCCAATCATTTCTAAATTTGGACTGGAGTGTTTAAGCTTAAGTTCTGCTAGCAAATGCTCCCAGACTGATCTTAACTGCAGTGACAGGGTATATGGTTCAAGGTAGTATCTCACATAGCTGGGCACCACACCATTCACAGCTTTGGAGAGAGCAACTGACCCCTTGAATTGCACCAGGAGCAGGCAGACTGCCAGTGCAGAAACCTGAGCAATGGGTACGTATTCATGGCTGACAGTATCCCCTGTAGCGAACTGATTGGCTTTATTTGCATTCGCTGGCAATAATTACAAGAGTTGACTCACACTGTAGGCGGGCAGAATGCAGCTTTCATCCAAGCATGAGGTACTTGGAAATGCATGAGGCTTAAACAGACCATCGCTACTGCTTCATATTGTGATCTTTGATGGGTGCAGTTGCGTCAGGGGTTGGCCTGACAAACACACTATCCTCCTAACATTTGCTGCCTCTTGTGTTTGAATGTAGGGTGTCGTTATGGGGTATTCCTCAAAATGTATAACTTGGTGGTGAGCAGAAATCAAATATGAGGAAACAGTGCAAGCTCCCACCCCACTTAAATCCTTACCTTCTCCACCTCCTTCTCCAGCAGTAGGACCCTCTGGTAGATCTGAGAAGCTAAACTCTCTTCAACTTTAGGACCCCGTACAGCAAGGACTTGGATCCACAGAAAAAATTGATCTGCACTTCATTTGCCACTGCTTTTCCAGGTCTTGGGAGTACTATAGGCCTTAAGTGCCCCTGGAGAATTTCCCTGTAGGTCTGTCCAATCCTGATAGATCACCTAGGGAGAGGACAAACAAGAGGCCTATTTAAAAATACACTACTGGACAAGGAGGTGTTAACTGGTCAGCCCAAAAGCAGAGCTTCAAATCAAAAATGTATCGTGATTTGCTATAAATGCATTAACATATACATGTTATAAACTTCTGCTTTTGCAATCAAGCAACACATGTATTAGATATCATCTCTATATTTTAATAAAGTCAGCACCAACCACCCTCCCTTATTCTTACTGAAGTCTTACTTACACATCAGATAAAATATAGTTTGCACTTTTTAGTTGCACGTCATCTCTACCTTGGGGCTCAACCTTGGCTAGTGCACAGCACTCTACACCGGAGATGGTCATAAACAAAGCCCTGGCTCCAAATGCTACTGAATTTTGGAGAAGCCTGGATACAGATCTAGTTCAATAAGTTGTGTTTGGAGACATGCTTTAGTTAAACACTGGTTACTGGGCTTAATACAAGATGACTCAATACAGTAACTGGCTGTAATTTTGCATCTTGTCTTATGCAGGAAATCAGACTAGAAGCCCATCTTTTATTTTCATTGTGGCTGTTCTAATCATGTTTCTCTTAAATAAATATATATTTAAAGAACACCCTTTGAAATATACAGAGGACACCTTAACCCTCCCTAGGATTCACCTAATTTAGGTCAGACAGCATAATCTAGCTAAGAGAATTTCAAATAATTTTTCCAATATTTAACCAGTCTTCCTGAGAATAATGAAGCTGGGAAGGATTCAGGTGGGCTCAGAATGTTTCTGGTTATTTTTATTGGATACTTATTATTTGCTCACAAATATTTACATTGATCCTGCAAATACTTAAGCACTTGGAAATTTTGCACGAGCAGACACATTGAAATATTGGGATTATTCATGTGCACAGAGTTACACATGTGCTCATTCCTTACAGACTCAGGGACTTAATTTGTATTGTAAGACGGTAGGTGATTGACATTCAAACATATATATGTAAAAGTCGGTCATATAAAGTGCATGAAATATATTCATTATGCAGACTGAGAACATACTGAAATGTAAAATTTGTATAATATTGTTCACAATACATGATTCATGGAATTTCGCAAGTTGTTTGATAAATACATTATTTGGAGAAATATATATAAAAGAAATACTATGGATCATTGAATTTATTTGGAGATGTGATACAGCATGGCCAGAGGGCAGCATAAGAGTGTTAGCAGAGGGCCTTATTCCCTGCCAAGGGAGGAAGGTTTGCTTTAGATTAACTAGAACAGCTGTGGCCAATTAGAGCGCCTGACTCAGTTAGAGCACCTGACTCCAGTCATGGGATATAAACCCCTGCTTCAGTCAGACAGGGGGTGGTAGTTGAAGGAGAAAGGTTGGATTGGAGCAGAGTGCAGATTGCAGAAGAGAAGAGTTTGTCCAGAGAGAAATAGAAGGTTTGGAGGAGTGCTGCGGTGGATTGGGAAGCCCAACAGAAACCCTAGGTAAGGGGCACCAGGCTTGTATAGAAGAGAGGCGAGAAGCCCTTCACAAGCTGACGGGTATGAGAGGAAGTAACCCAGGGGAAGAAACCGCTAGTCAAGTGGTTCACCACAACCCAGGGCCTCTGGGTTGGGACCTGGAGTAGAGGGCGGGCCCAGGTCCCTCCCTCTCCACTCCCTCCTCCAAGGACACTAGGGGAGTGATTAAGAACTGGTTCAGAGGCAAGCAATATCGCCCTGAACCTACCCCAGAGAAGAGAAAGCGCGAGACCCAGCAGAACAGTACCGGCAATTTGCCACACGTGGTGTCAGGGTGGGATCTGCGCGCTGGGGACATAGTCCAGGGGAGACATAACCCTCCCACCCTTAAGATGGACGACGTGGTCAAGGCCCTTATACATGCCACCGCGGCCCAGCAGGAGGCTACCAGGGTCCAGGCAACCGCCCAACAAGAGGCGACTAGATTGCAGCAAGAGACTAATCAGCTGCTGCTGAGTCAGGCTGCTCAGGACCGAGCCCTGCTGAGAGACCTAATAAGCCAGATGAAGACCCTTATGGAACAGAATCACCACGGGGAAGGGACCCGGACATACGGGCTAGCCATTACTTACAAAAAATGACCAGGGAGGATGATGTGGAAGCATACCTCCTGGCTTTTGAGAGAACAGCCCTGCGGGAGGCCTGGCCCCGAGAACAATGGTCTGGTATCCTTGCCCCATTCCTATGTGGGGAAGCCCAGAAGGTCTATTACGATATGTCTGCAGAAGCTGCAGCAAACTATTCCCAGCTAAAGGCAGAGATCCTGGCCAGGTTCGGAGTGACAACGGCACTACAAGCCCAGAGGTTCCATGAATGGCGATATATGGAGGACAAGACACCCCGAACGCAGTTGTTTGACTTGATCCACCTGACCCGGAAATGGCTGCGCCCTGAAGCCCATAGCTCTGAGGAGATGATGGAGGTACTAATATTGGACCGGTATATGCGGGGTTACCACCAGGACTCAGGACTTGGGTGGGTCAGAATGACCCCTCTACCTATGATGAGTTGGTCTCCCTCGTGGAAAGACAACTGGCAGCCCGCGAACTGTTCCAGACTCCAAGCGGGGAGACACGGCAACCCAGGAAGACAACCCCAAACCCAAGGCCCGGACTGTCGAGAACTCTAGAAAAAACTATAACCGGGAGGAACGACAGTGAGGAATGGCTCGAGGCAGAAAGGACCTGGGGTTTGGGAAGAGTGGTGGGGGGACCGGCCAACTAGCCCCAGGCAGGGGGTGATAACCGGAATGAGGGACGGTGTTATGAATGTGGGGAATTGGGGGCATATAGCAGCCCAATGTCCCAACAAGGAGGTGCCTATGCAGTGTAATCTGGGAGTTATGGGGAGCAATGTGGCCTGATCAACTGGTAGGGTTACATTGACCTCACATGGATTTACCAGACCAGTAAAAATGAATGGTATAAAAACCATAGCATTAATAGATTCGGGGAGTGCTGTCACGTTGGTCTCGGGAAAGTTGGTGGGAACAGACCAACTAACTCGGGCCAAAAGCACAGGGGTAACATGCGTACATGGCACCGTGAATTTTACCCTACAATTCCAGTACGGATTGAAATCCAGGGGAATACCACCAGAGTTTCTGCAGGAGTAGTCCCCAAGCTCCCTTATCCTGTTTTGATTGGGAGAGACTTCCCTGGTTGAGAACTTACTGACCCCGATAGAGGCAGGAGAGGGTAGCAACCCCAGGTTGAGACAGAGGCAACTAAAGATAGCCTCGCCCAATGTTTGCTGAATTTGCTCCAGAATTGTTCTCATCCCCTGGAAAACCCCGCAGGGCTAGGCGAGAACGAAGGGCGGCTAAAAAGTTAGGGACCAGGATTCTGGCAGCTAATCAAAAGACTTCCCTTGTGGGTAGGCGAACCCGCCCAGGAGACAAGGAGAAGGTTCGGGTCACGGAGGACTCAGAGGAGGTTCCTGGCCCAAGTGGGAGCACCCCAGGGGGAAGAGTTGAAATAGGCCCCCTGGAATTAGGTCAGTTCAGCACTGCACGTGAGACCTTTGGGCAGGACCCAGGCCGAAGATCCATTATATGCAAACGTGAGGGAGGAGGTAGTGGAAGTAAATGGAGTGCCTGTAGAAGGAAAAGTCAAAGGCCCAAGCCATATTACGTGCTCAAACGTGATCTGTTGTACAGAATAGAGCAAATACGAGGGAAGAAGTAGAGCAACTCCTAGTCCCACGGAAACACATAAGGGCCGTACTAGAGTTAGCTCACAGTCATTTATTTGGGGGACATCTAGGGTAGACAAGACGCTGGATAGAATACTAAGAAGGTTTTATTGGCCAGGAATACGAGCAGAAGTCCAGCGTTATTGTGCCTCCTGCCCTGAATGCCAGCTGCATAGCCCCGACCTCACTTGCGGGCCCCCACTAGTACCTTTACCTATTATTGATGTCCCGTTCGAGAGGATAGCTATGGACATAGTGGGCCCACTAGAAAAGTCGGCACGGGGCCACCGAAACGTACTAGTCATCCTTGACTATGCCACACGATATCCAGAGGCCATCCCTTAAAGAACCCCACGTCTAAGGCAATAGCTAAAGAACTACTACAGGTTTTCGCCAGAGTGGGCATCCCTAAGGAGATCCTGACAGACCAGGGAACCCCGTTTACCAAAAACTAATGAAAGACTTATGTGCCCTGCTCCGTATACAAGCCATTCGGACCTCCGTCTACCATCCACAAACAGACGGACTAGTCGAAAGATTCAATCGAACCCTCAAAAGTATGATCCGGAAGGTGGTGTAGCACAGGATGGAAAGGACTGGGACACTCTTTTGCCGTATCTAATGTTCGCTATACGGGAAGTTCCCCAGGCGTCCACGGTTTTTCTCCCTTTGAACTCTTATATGGACGCCACCCACGCGGGATATTGGATATCGCCAAGGAGGATTGGAGGAACAACCCAACCCAGGAAAGAATATTATTGAGCATGTGACACAGATGCGAGAGCGGATAACTCGAGTAACCCCCGATAGTACGGAGCATTTAGAAAAAGCACAAGAGGCACAGCGACATACTACAACCGTCGGGCGAAAATGCGAAGATTTCAGCCGGGGGAACGGGTGATGGTGTTAGTGCCTGACCACAGAAAGCAAACTCCTAGCCAGTTGGCACGGACCATATGAGATAGTGGAAGCCATTGGAGAAGTGAATTATAAGGTTAGACAACCAGACCGCCGGAAGCCAAGCAAATATACCACATCAACTTACTGAAGCCCTGGCATGACAGAGAGACGTGTCTGGTCACTCGAGGAGCTCTACCTCAGGCAGACGGCCCGCAGGAGCAGGTAAAGATATCTCCTGACTTAACCCCGAGAACAACGGATGGAAGTCATTGAAATGATCCACCGGAACCAGGACGTATTTGTACCCAACCAGGTCGAACGGCACTAGTCCAACATCATATTGTCACCAGCCCCGGAGTAAGGGTGACGATAAGACCATATCGAATACCGGAAGCTAAAAGGGAAGAAATTAGGATGGAAGTGCGAAAGATGCTGGAACTCGGGGTCATTGAAGAATCCCACAGCCAGTGGTCCAGTCCGATCGTACTAGTCCCAAGCCTGATGGCACCCTGAGGTTGTAACGACTTCCGGAAATTAATGAAGTATCCCACTTCGATGCCTACCCGATACCACGCATTGACGAGCTGGTTGATCAGTTAGCAAGGCCAAATACCTAACCACCCTAGATCTGACCAAAGGATATTGGCAAATACCCTGGCCAAGGATGCCAGGGAAAAGACTGCTTTTCTACACCCGATGGCCTGTTCCAGTACACTGTCCTCCCTTTCGGACTCCATGGGGCCCCTGCCACATTCCAAAGACTGATGGATAAGTTATTACGACCCCATGCCAACTATGCCGCCTGCCTATCTAGACGACATAGTTATACATAGCCCTGATTGGGAGACACACCTGGACAAAGTGGAAGCAGTGCTGGACGCTTTGCGAAAGGCTGGTCTCACCGCTAATCTCTGAAATGCGTGATAGGACTAGCTGAGGCCAAATACTCGGGCATGTCGTAGGGAGAGGTGGTGAAGCCCCAATGGAACAAGGTGGGAGGCAATACAAGATTGGCCTCGACCAATCCGCAAGAAGCAGGTCAGAGCATTTTTGGGTATAGTTGGATACTATCGGAGATTCATCCCTCATTTTGCCACAAGAGCGGGGCCATTGACGGATCTGATAAAAGCTCGGGGCCCCGAGATAGTGAAGTGGACAGATGCGGCGGAAGCAGCATTTGCAGATTTGCGGACAGCCCTATGCTGCCATCCGGTACTCATGGCCCCAGACTTCGAGAAGGAATTCATCCTGCAGACGGACGCCTCGGAGGTGGGACTCTCGGTGCCGTCCTTTCCCAGATGGTAGGGGAGGAGGAGCACCCCATCTTGTACCTCAGCCGGAAGCTCCTCCCCAGGGAACAAAAATACGCTGTTGTTGAAAAAAAGGAATGTCTGGCGATAAAATGGGCTATGGAGACTCTCCGCTACTATCTCCTGGGGCGGGCGTTTACCCTTGTGACTGATCACGCCCCGCTCCAGTGGATGCATAGGAACAAGGAAAGAAACGCCAGAGTGACGCGGTGGTTCCTCTCTTTGCAACCTTTCCATTTTCGGGTCCAGCATAGGGCTGGAAGCCAACACGGCAACGCTGATGCCTCTCACGCCAACACTGCCTCTCGTCCCGAGTAGCCCAACCCCTTGGTGTGAGCAGGGGGGGGGATATGTGAATACAGCATGGCCAGAGGGCAGCATAAGAGTGTTAGCAGGGGCCTTATTCCCTGCAACCTGGAGTAGAGGGTGGGCCCAGGTCCATCCCTTTCCACTCCCCTCCTCCCAGGACACTAGGGGAGTGATTAAGAACTGGTTCAGAGGCAAGCAATATCGCCCTGAACCTACCCCAGAGAAGAGAAAGCGCGAGACCCAGAGAACAATACCGGCAATTTGCCACAGAGAAGAACAGCAAAATTTGTTGAACAATACTAGAGCTGTGCAGAATTTGGAATTTCTGTTCTGTGGAAAATGTCACGTTTCAGATTTTTTTTTTCATTCCAAATCAGAAGAAACAATCAGAAATCTAAGCAAGGATCCAGCCAACTGGCGATCTTTCTGGACAGCAAGGGAGCTGAGTAGTTCATTTGCCCACCAGCTGGGTGGGAGGGAATCAGCACCCTGTCTGCATCCATCAAAAGATTCTATGGAATCAGCATAGGTCGTGGCTTGCCTGGAGTAGCACTCCTTTGTGGACCATTCCATCATCCTGCTGGGGCCACTGGTCTGTCTGGGAAAGAGAGGGGAAATCTCTATCCCTTGTGTTCACTGGGCACCTCTATAACGTTCACCCATTTGGGAGGGGGGTTAGGAGGTAGAAGGGGTTTGGCTCCACAGTGTCCTTAAAGTAAACATAAAATCCACTCACTACTAGGTATTCCTCAGTCTCCTCAACAGTCTTTCCTGGTCAGGAACACAGTAATTCTGCCTCCCAAACATCACTGTCTAGAACTGAAATAGACCAAAAGGCAGCCCCCCCCCACAGCCGCCCCTGAGGATCACAGATGTGATCCTCAGGGGGGTTGTGGGGGGGGGGTTGCCTTTTGGTCCATTTCAGATGTGAAGGGGATCTGCCACTACATCCTTTGTCAGATCCAGGGTGGTGATGTACTCTGCCTTACTTCGTTGGTCAGGTAGTTCGTCAATATGTGGCATATGGTATATGTTAAAATGTGATACAGATTTTGATATAGATTTCCTGAAATCTATGCAAAAACGAGTAATGCCAACAGACTTGGGGACCAGCACTAGGCTTCTCCAATCGCTAAATGACTCTTGGATTGCTCCCAGATCTAGCACTTATTGGAGCTCTTGCTTCACAGTTTCCCTCAATTTCTGGAAAAGGAGTCTCTCACTTTAAGTCCAGGTTCAGTCTGGATATCATGGGCAATTAAATGGGTTCACCCAAGTTGGATAGAGAATACTGTGGAGAAGGCAGTGATCAACGGTTGGGCCTGGGCCCTTTAGTCTGGAGTGAGGTTGATCCCGATTTTGACCATCTCTGTCTTTGACTTTCCAGTGGCCTGCTGCCTAATTTGGGTTCTGGTGGGTAGAGGCCTATAAATAGGCTTACTTGGGCCTTCCACGGCTTTAAAATATTCATATGGTAGATTTGTTGGAGTTTTCACTTGTGTATTTGTTGGATTTAATAATTCACCAGCCTCAGGCATCATATCACTTTATACAGTCTTGCCAACATGAAAGCTGAGCTGGAACAGCAGCTAAGGGAGAAAGAAGTCTCATGCAGAGAGGCAGAGCTGCATCCTGATCCTTTGCCTGTCAGCCTTGAACTGTCTAGGTTCTCTCTTCTTCTTCTTCTTCTTCCAGTCCTGGCTGCAGGTATCACGAGGCAGGGCTAGCTGGACCCACAGGCTCTCTTTAACGCTTTCTCTGCTGGTATGGGGTTCCTCTGCTCTATCACAGTATGTTTCATGTCTGTTGAATCAACATTTTCCAACAAAAATGGAAAATGTTTTCTAGGAAAATTTTCAACCTACTCTAAACATCCCATTCTGTCAATTATTTCTTCCAGGGTATCATCAGCTCTACTAAGCAGTAGGTACAGAATAGATGCAATACTATTAAAAGGTATTTTTTGGTTGAATGTTATTATTATTCCCAAAATATGTGGCTGGTATGCATGGCTACAGGACCGTTCTCAAGATAGTTCTACATATATGAATCATAGATTATCAGGGTTGGAAGGGACCTCAGGAGGTCATCTAGTCCAACCCCCTGCTCAAGGTAGGACCAATCCCCAAATGACCCTCTCAAGGACTGAACTCACAACTCTGGGTTTAGCAGGCCAATGCTCAAACAACTGAGCTATCCCTCCCCCCTACATGCATGATAATATTTTCCTTGTATTGCTGTATCAGTAATTAGCAAAAACTGTCCAAGGGCACAGAGATTTGCCCTTGAGCTTGCTGTTGTCAGTAAAAGAATGTGGCTTTCAAGTACTGTTTGCATCAGAAAGGGCAGAGTTGATTCTGAGCTATAATTGCTGAGATGAGATTTAATGCTGAGTCAGAGGTTTTGGAAATGAATGATTTCAGGACTACAAAAGAGTGGCATTTGTACTGAAATGGGACCCTTTTAAGGTGAAACTTTAAAAACTGTACTCTCAAAATGTAACTTTTCTAATTAAGCATAAAAAAAGTCTTGTATGTGCCTTTTGTAGCCCTTTAAAGGGACGTTCTTTTCTGCAATACTGCCTGGGTACAAGCTATCCTTAGCAAGGGCTCCCCTCCTTCTCTGTGCTTCCTAGAGCACTGCAACTCTGCCACCCCCACAGCTACAGCCCAGGTTGAAAAACAGGCATTTTTGCAAATAATTTGTCCCAGTTTTTTATTTCAAAATTCCAATTTTTTCATCCCCTCCAAGTTTGAGTCTTCCTGCAGCTCAATGTAGATTCACTTTTTTGTTCATGTCTATAAGAAGGCACAGAAGTGTGAAATGACCATGGACTAACTAAGTGAAAGAACTGCACTGTGACAAAATGCTAGAGTTTTGCTGAGACATCATTGCAGGAGAAACAGGGAAATCAGACCAGCTGCATCCTTTGAAATAGCATCTGGAAGGACATCTGATAATGAGAACACTTACCACAGAGAATAATTTGCATATGCTCTGGTGCTAAATCATCACGAGGGATCACACCCTCTCTCCTTCTCCATATACATTGTAAGTAGATTAAAGATTTATTTTAGTGCATAGCCAATTGTTGTCTTTTATTTTTTAAAAACCGCAAACAACATGAAGAAACCACATAGGCACAGTGTGGTCCCAAATAAATATGTTTATTATATATACACAGAGATGTTAGGTGTAGCTACATACCTACTGCTACTCTGACCAGTTTCTGTAACATAGAGCATAGTAAGCCTCACTAGAGGTCTCACAAACTATTTTAAGGGGCCTGTACTCTTTTCCTATAAAATACACTGGCACCTCGCTGTTATTCTTCAGAGTACTACAAAGACTTCATTCCACCTGCTTTTAAGTATGTGGACAGAAATTCTACTCTCACGTACACCAGTAAAATAACTCCATTGGACTCAGTGGAGTAATACCCATCTAAAACTAGTGTAAAAGTCAGAATCAGCACCCCAGTTCCGTAACTGTAAGAAAGTGGTCCAGGCGCAGCTCCTGAAGGCTCTGCTTTGGTTTCAGTTCACTGTTTCATACACTGGGTTTAACCCAACCATATTATATATCATTGTGTCCTTCCTCTTTACACGACATTACAAATACGGGGATAATCACACAGGCACAGCTGGAGTCTAGTTGTTTATTAACTATGCACAAATACAGACCTGGCTACATAGGTACACTGCAACTACGACAGGGTATCGCTTCTCCAACAGAGAACAGAGAGGTCCACTAGGGCTCCCAACTACGTACACTTATTGACTCAAAGTGCAGCCAATGGCTTGAGTACACACACGGTTTGTTCTTAAAAGAAGAGACCAAATATTTGAACTTGGCTACACTGTTTGTCTAAAGACAAAATAGTACAATATGAAAAGGAGATAACATGTACCCTCCATCCAGGAGGAAATTTTCGCAGCTTGTTTCTCTTACACTGAAGGTGTGTTTCAAAGACTTCACCTAGTAATGTTTATAGGATGATTTTACAAGCTACAAAACTTTTTACACTTTATTAAAATCCAACCCACCAGTTTGTACCAGTTCCTTAACTTGTTGTTCTGGACCTTCCTTATCTTTATTTTGGATACTAGCATTTCAGCTACTGATCTGAAGGTACATCCCTACACTTTCACATATCTTATTTTGAATACTAAATTCCACTTGAAAGTACTCCCCAACTGTACTTGGTACAAAGTATTTATGCATCTTTGCTTTAACAAGGTTCCTATTTTCCAAAGTGTTGAAGGATGCTTCACATGGACAAAACAGAGTTGTGAAGAAAGCATAAAACATTCAATTAATATAACTTCCCAACCAACATATAGAATGTATATTATATTAATACCATGTATATAATACCTATTAATGTTGTGTAAACTGCTCCTAACATATATGTACTGACTAATACACTTAATGTATTCAAAAGTCCACACCAACAGCCTTAAAGTTTCACCATGACAGCAAATTTGCTTTGTAGACTTTTTATATATATATATATATATTCAGTTTAATTTTAATTTTGTTGCAAATTTTAAAGAAGTTTATTTTATTAACTCTCCCTCCGGCTTCATATTAAGAGAGCCCCCCCTTCTCCCTCTCCCTCCCCCAGATGCCTTTTCAGCATTTCAGCATGCCCCACTAAGTTTAATTGATACTGTGATTTTAGATCAAACGTGTTTAATTTGCTCTTTAATCTTCCAGCTGCAAGCACATTAACTGAGACACAGCAACTTGCCCTTGCAACATACAGAGCCTCATTAAAGGCTTGATCTTGAGCACCTGAAACTCCCATTGGTGTCCTATGATTAGGAAGTGCTATACTGGATCAGTCCATCTACTCCAACATCCTATCACCCCAGAAACCAATACAAGATGCTCCAGAAGAAGATGCAAGAAACTTCATAATAAAGAATGATGGAATGACCTCCCCACAGGGGAACTTTATTCCGGACTCCTATCTGCTATTGGATAGGTTACTCCTTGAAGTATGATTGCATATATTCCTTGCATTTTTTAAAAATCTAATCTTATGTAACAGTGGATGTTCTCAAAGGATGAAATTCACTGCTGCATATGGGGCCTGCACAAGTGCTTACATGGTGAATAACTCTTGTGCTTGTCATATGCACAGGGGTGATTTTCATCCACTGGGAGTTCCACGTGCTACGTTCCTCTTGGCAACAGGCCATAATTAAGGGCCATCTATGGTGCTGTGACTTGTTGTGCTGTTCAGGCTGTGAGAGCACTTTTCCTGAATTCTTTCAGCTATAGCTTTGCAGACCTCTGGTGGAATGTATGCTACACAGCAGCAGCCTGTGCTTGCACTGCTTTTGTCTAGATTATAAGAATGAGTTCTGGTTAAATTAGCAGGTGATTGTAGCACACACACAACTGGGGACAAATTTATTTTTGATTCATCTTTTTTCTGAGTGGATTGTGTCCTGATTCCCCAGCAACAGAACCACCACTGGCATGAAATCATTGTAAATCCAGAGCACATGTTGTTTATTTTCTTTTTGAAGACTCAGAACGTTGGAGTAAAAGAATGTATGAAGAGAGGAAATATGTAAAAGAACCAAAGGTGATATGTGCATTGTACAACTTCTGCACAAACTCAAGGTGCACTCTTTAAATATTGCATTAAGGATCTGAGTCTCCCTAATCCTTACTCAGGTCTCACTGATTATAATGGGAGTTTTGCCTTGCCTAGACTAATATACTGGAGTACATGATATTTCCAACATCTAGCAAAGACATAATTATTGATAATTATTATGAGTCCCTGTGAAAGCTGACATCAGACCCAAATCTCAGGGAGCTGGGATGAGCTTGAGGATGGTTCAGGAATCTTTGTTTGACCAGAGGTCTCTGCTGGGTTTCTATGATGTTGATCAATTAAGAGGTTTTGAATGTGAACCATTATGACCCAGCAGGTCAATGTGTTGGTCTGTATGCTATCCCAGGTGACTGAGGAATGAGTGGGCTGGAGGAGATGTGCGCAGGTCAAGGTTAGGACAATGGAGTTGAGAGAAACACATCCAACACTGCAGCCCTAGAAGCGGAAATGGAGCCTAGGACTGTCTTCTGTCTTCCACAGAGCCCTCTTCAGGACTAGGAACTCCTTTAAGGGAGATGCCATGAGGAACTGTGGCTTCTTTCCTCCCGTCAAGACTTGTGCCAAGAGATATTTGGCCAGTTTGGAGAGTCTGGCTCACAGAGAGAAAAGGACAGGAATGTGGCCTAGTGGTCTGAGATGAGGACTGAGAGTTAGGAACCCCAATCTCTAATCCTGACCTGTTAGAGTGCTTGGGCCTTATTGTCTATTCTGGAGTAACTCCAGTAAAGTCAATGGTGTAAAATTGGTGTGAGGGAATGGATAACCCACTCCTCGTCTGTACAATGGGAATACAAACACTTACCTGTCTACCTCAGCGGTATTGTCATTAATTAATTTTTATAAACTCTCTTTAAGATGAAATTCTAAGTGTAATAGTTATTACATATGCACAAGATTTGCTCAGTAGATACTGCCATCACTTTAAGGAACTGTGAGAGTGGCTACTGATGTTTAAAAGTTCTGTGCATTGCTAGAGATTCTGCCATTAATTACTAGGTTTTATTTATTTGTAGTGGACTAGCACCTAGAGACACCAGTGAAGGATCAGTGCTTTATTATGCCAAACACTGAACAGACATGCTGTAAAAAGTTCCTGGCCCAGAGAGCTCACAGTTCAGATTATGATAAGATGCAAAGTGTTAATGAATCAAACAACTGGGAGAAGGGGCAGAAAGGAGGACAAGGAGCAGTAAAATAAGCAAGTTGCCATACAATAAGCAGAGACCACTGTTTGTCACCTTCCTTTTATATCACTGCCTTGTCAGTGTTCCAATTCTTTGATTACACGCACTCCATTAAGAAGGAAACAGACACAGAATGGCCAAACAATTGCCTCATATTAATGGCTGAAGGGAAATTGCCGAGAACAAACAAGTCCCATTCCCATAAACCCTGAGGGAAAAGCATTTATGGAGGAAAGTTCAGTTCAGCACTAATGTGAATCACAGTTGCTATTGACTTTTTGTTTTTTTCACAATACAAAAAAATATATTGACTGCAAATCCACTGCTGTAACTAGACAAACCATCATGAATTGTTCTGAATGAATTTCATGTCCTGCTGTTGTTACAGTTCTTCTCCTCAGCACTCTTGCCACTCATAGGCTCCAGCCCTGAAGTCCAAATAAAGACAATGGATTACCCACATGATTAAAGGTTGCAGGATAAGTCCACTGCTGGGGGAAAAAAAGGCTCTGAAATCCCTGTAATTTTCTGTAAAGTACCTAAGTGGCTTTGCTGTGATCTAGCATCCACTCCCAGGCACTGTGGTGCACCATTTCACTGTAATTTCAGGAAGCAGAGAGAAATTGTTGTTAGGAGCTTTGGGAGTAGTCAAAAGGACTATTTTGGTGGACGGGCTAAATATGAGCAGTGGTATAGTGGCATACCATTCCACAGACGAGCTTGTGGGTGAGGGAGAGAAACCATGCCGTGCAAAAGGAAAATCCTAGGATTTCTAAGGGATTTGGCCTTCGTTATTGAATTCTATAAGGAGGCCTCTAATTTTGGGTGCTCAACGTGACATGTTAACTTTTAATATGATAACGATAAATGTCTATCAGGGATGGTCTAGACAGTATTTGGTCCTGCCATGAGGGCAGGGGACTGGACTCGATACCTCCGATCCTTCCATCCTAAGATCTATGAATCTATATACAGCTGTGTATGCTAATTCTTTTAATGCTTCGACGCCTTGTCTTTGTGTGATTACCATGAGTACAGACAGAACAATTTAATACACAGTAACCGTCTACCCTTCTTTCCTGTTTATTAATGTTTAAAAAACAGAACACACTCTAATATAGTAATAACATACGCATGTAATAGCAACGATCACATTATTTGTGCAGCAAATATACTGCAATAATTTGCGGCATCAATTCATTCTTGTAATAACCTAATATGTCACTTAGTTATTCATTATATTAATTGTTCGAATCCACATGCTAGCTTTTGTGCGGTGTGTTTCAGTGAACCATCTGGGACCTTGTTTCTCCTGGAATTGATATTCCCAAGTGGCAGTCTTGGTGAGCATTTATGTATCTGACATTCTTATTAATGCCTTTGGATTGCTAACACTGTTCACTGAGAATATTTAACATGCAGGGAAAGTACAGGTGTGTGTACCTTCTCCCCCTGAGTGGCTAGCAACAGAGGCCAGGGTACAGTACCAGGGTTCCGTTTCAGTAACACAATGCATACGCGTTCGAGCCCTACCCAGTGACCTGGACACTTACATCCACACCTCTGGGCGCTCTAGGAGGCAATACTTCCCTCTCACAAGCACGGAGTCTGAGTGTAGCAAACTTTTTAATAATAGGAAGGAACAATGCGGACATCCATGGAAAACACCACAAAGATTATAACAAATCATAAACAAACCCACCTCCAGTACATTTGGCAATGTCCTTTCCCTTAGGGTCTAAAGTCCAACACCCAAAAGTCTCTGGTCAATGCCACCCCAGAATTCAAGAGATCTATCTGTAGAGTCCCTCCCCCAGCCGGGTAGGGGCCCTTACGTGGTCAGGGCCAACTGCCCTGCCTCTCATGGGTTCGCTTCTGCCTTCTTCATGAACTGCTCCGCTTACCAGCTATCCACTGTGTTCTCCAGCCGTCCTCACAAACTGCTCTGCCACCAGCTGCTCTGTCCACAGCTCCCCTAGCTGCCAGTGTCCCGTGCAATCCGTCTCTGCTCCTACTCGTGGCCTGCACCCGTTCCACAGCTACCGCTCTGCCAGCCGCTCCGCTCCACCAGTGATCCCTCCAGCATCCCCACAAACTGTCCACTCCACCAGCTGCTCTGTTTCACAGTATATAGCTTCAGCTCCCCCATTGCACAGTACTCAGTGCTCTCAGCTCAGTAATTTCAGCTCTTTTGTGATTTCAACTCTTAGTGATCACAGCACATAGTAGGGAGCCCCATGTCAGTGCCCATTAGCCCAAAGTGAGCTCAGCTCAGCAACCTGTATCTAAATTCTTAAGGAAAAAAAAATCAACTCGGATTCTACAGTGGAGAGACGAGGGGATGGAACTGGTGCTTTAGGCTCACAAGGAGACTGCATACCAGGCACAGATACCTGTCCACAACTTCTCTCAATTCACTGGGTTTTGGAACTGTCCCTTGTCTAGCAAGTTGTCATTTAATTTATATTGAGACATTTCTGTATAAAGCAGTCTCATAGTTCCTCATTCACATAATCAGGGGCTGCAACACTTATTTATCCGCCCCATAATGAAGAAATGGAGATCCAGAAAGGTACAAATACCATACCCAGCTCTGCTGGGCGTGCCTATGCAAATATTTGAGACTTCACATTCCCAACTTTCTTTCCACACTTCCCATAATTCACCACCAGATGTCAGGGTACAGCTAATCCTGACTCTGCTTACATGTGTAATCCTTCAATAAAAGGCCCATGGCACTGAGTCGCAATACCCAGATCAATTGATTCATGCTCAAGCTGCAGGGCTACAAATAACAGTGTAGACATTCCAGCTCGGACTGGAGCCCAGGTTCTGAAACCTGTCAAGGGCGGAAGGTCTCAGAGTCTGGGTGCCAGCGCATGGTAGAACAACTTCACTGCAATTTTTAGCCCTGCAGCCTGACCATCCAACTCCAAATCAGTCGACCTGGGCTCTGAGACTTGATGCCGTGGGTTTTTCTTTGCAGTGTAAACACACTCTAAATGCTGTATGTCCCCCTAGTACGAGCACATCTGTCCCAGTCTTTAGGATGCTTATTGAGGCCCAAATGTGGAAGTGCTTTGACTATTCACTCATATGAAGCTCACTGAACCATGCTGGGGTTGCCATTGGTCTTCCCATCTCCCAGAGTATTCTCTCCGATATCTGCCACTTTTCCAGGTGAGGTTAGACATGAGTGGTTTTCCACACTGACACAAGGCAGACATTGCTATACATTTTCATTGCCATGAACGTGGCTGTGCTCTGGGCAATATCAGAAGGTCATCAACAAAGTAGAAAAAAGGCCGCTGAAAAAAGATGAGGCCACAGTATATGTAGAAAGAAAAGTCGGTATATTACTAGTAAAGAGGAGTTTGAAAGTTAAACACATTCCTGAATGCAGTATGAGGGTTTTTTAATGTATAGTTTAATTGAAACTTCTTTATTTCCTGGTATCCTGGTTCTTTACTTCATGTTAAACAAATTCGGTGTTTCACATCTGGGAAAAATAAAGACTCAAAAAAGTGGGGCCACTTATATCTGTGATACTAGTTAATTTTATAATTCTAGTACCGCAAACCATTTCCACTGGCAGCATGACCCACAGACAAGATAACATGTGGTAGTTGCATGCATTTAACTCATATCCCTGCTTTCGCAGGAAGAGACAGTGGTTTTTGTTTTGCTTATGTTTTGGTTCCCATTTTCATCTGAAAATCTTGCTTTCTGGCAAGAGCTTTTACTCCAGTGTTTCCCATAGGCCTTTACAATAAACAGACAATATTAATTAAAAAGAGAGGGCTTTTTCTATTAATCAAAAATTTAATGTAACTCTGAAAGGGAAATGTCGTTTCCTCTAGAATACAGGCTCTTTCCCTTTTCCTATTATATTACTTTAAAAAAAAATCTGTTTAATATATGCTATAATACAACCTGCCAAAATCAAGCTAAAGTGTTATTTTACATCTGCACTAGGAAAAGTAAAGTTTAGGTTGGGTTTAGTTAGCCCATTTTGAACTCAACCTCTTGCCTAGTCTAGATATGGCCTATGAGTAACAAATCCTTATAGTCATGACTAGGCTTTTCAACTTAAATGCTCCTTCCCTGAGCCCCACTTTAAGTGCTATGCACTATCTCACTAGCACAAAGTGGTCCTTAGCCCAGTAGATCTGGTGTCCAGCAGATCTTGTCTGCAGACAGTGAGCCTTGGGTGACTTAGAGATGTAGCAGCATTTAAGGAACTACTCTCCCCCTTGCTAGCACACAGGATGTAACCAGGGAAAAGACAGTCATGGCCTGGGGCGCCCTTCCCCCCCTCCTCCCCGGTGATTCCTGGCAGCTATAACAGCTCTTTGAGGACATTGGCTATTGGCAAAGATAGTTTTAACCTGTCCTGAGGGAGTAGGCCACCGCATGCTAGCCCCAGGATAAAGGAGCACTAAGAGCAACTTGCAACCCCCACTTCAGCAGTGGGTAATGTTCCTTATTTTTACAGCACTCAAGGGCATACAAGGTGTTTACAGGACAAACAAGAACACTTGGCCTCTGCTCTGAAGAGCTTGCAGCCTCACTGTTTAGTTGGAGATGAACTCACGGAGCAAAATAGATGCTCAGGCCACTACAGGTGATGAGCACAGTTTAAAGGGCCAGACAGACATGAAATCAAATGGAATTACACTGACATAAAGCCATCATAAATGAGAGGAGGGTCAGCCCCTTAGCGTCTGCAGAATAAGCAGGCATTTGACTCAAAGTTATAGTCCTTGCAATCGTGTAATAACCAGTTATGTTAAATGTAGGCTAGGAGCAGCAAGACAGTGAGCCTCACCAGGAGGGGAGGCTGCATTCCCTCCCATAAGGAAAGAAAAACAAGCCCAAAAGACTGGCTGAGAGAAGGAACGGACTGCCCCTGTGCATCCTAGAGGGGCTGTTTTACCAAAGCCCCCCTCACCAAGGCTAAAAACAGCTGAGGCTGGTGAGACTGAGAAGGTACCTTGCCACACACGGTGTCAGGGGTGGAACGTGTGAGTGAGACTTTGTGGCAAACCATCTCAGGGCAGGATAAATCACCCCCAACAAGAAGAAGAAGAAAAAAAGTGGAGGAGCTAGTGGAGGCATTGGTGCAGGCCCCCATAGCCCAACAAGAGGCTACCAGGTTTCAGATGGCTACCCAGCAGGAGTCAGTGCGAATACAGCAGGAGACAAATCAATTACTGATGAGCCAGGTGGCCTAGGATCAAGCCACCGTGCATGAGGTTGTGAACCAGCTAAAGGTCCTGACTACTCTGTCACATGGCCCCTGTGGGACCCGGCCGCTGCGGGCAAGCCACTACTTACAGAAGATGATGATGGACAATGAAGTATAGGCATATCTCCTCGCGTTCAAGAGAACGGCCCTGTGGGAGGCCTGGTGCCAAGACCAGTGGGCAACTATCCTTGCTCCTTTTCTGTGTGGGGTGGCCCAGAAGGCATATTCTGACATGATAACAGAAGCAGCTACAGATTACCCCCAGCTGAAAGTGGAGATCCTGACAAGGTCTGGCGTGATGACAGCCATAAGGGCCCAGCGGTTCCATGAGTGGAAATACTGGGACAACAAAGTCCCGTGGTCTCAGCTGTTTGACCCACCTAGCCCAGAAGTGGCTGCACCCCGAGACCAACAGCCCAGAGAAACTTGTGGAAATCATAGTTTTGGACAGGTACATGAGAGAGCTACCACCGGACATACGAGGATAGGTCAGTCAAAATGATTCCTACTCCTATGATGAGCTAGTTGCCGTCGCAGAGAGAGACACTAGCAGCCCAAGAACTTTCTCACACCACCGGGGAAGGAAGGTGCCAGAATAGGGAGCAAGTCTCTGTGCCAAAGGCCCAGGTTGCCGTAGTCCCAGGCAGAACTATGGAGGGGAGGAAGGAGGCTGAAGAGCAACTCGAGATCACAGAGAGACTTGGAGACTGGGGGAGAAAGACTCTGGGGGTAAGGTCCAACAGCCCAAGAAATAGAGGGCTGCCCCAAGCACAGTACATATGTTATGCATGTGGGGAAATAGGGCATACAGTTGCCCAGTGCCTAAACCTAGAAGAGCCATGCAATGCGACCTGGGAGATATAGGAGGACAATGCGACCTAATAAATCTAGTAGAGGTTGCAATGGTCCCTCATAGGTATACTAGACCATTTAAAATGAATGGCATAGAGACCACCATGTTCGTGGACTCAATCACTCTAGTCTCAGGAAAGCTGGTCAGGCAAGACCAACAATCTCGGGCCAAGTGCACAGAATATCCTATGTACATGGGGATGTCAATTACTACCTGACCATCCCAGTAAAAGTAGAAGTCCTGGGAAACCCCACTAAGATGATGGTGGGAGTAGTCCCAAATCTCCCCTATCCAGTCCTCATAGGATGAGACTTCCCAGGGTTTGGCAGTCTACTCCCCAGAGAGGAGTCAGAGGAAGGTAATTACCCCCAGAGCAATGGGATGACCCTGATAGTTATCACCTCCACTCCCCAATCTTCCATGAATTTGCCCAGGATTTGTTCTCTCCTCCTGGGAAGCTCAGGAAGACTCAGTGAGAAAGGAGAGCAGAGAAAAGGAGGGGAAGGAGAATCTTGGCCCAGAACCAGAAAGTCTACATGAGTAGGGGAAAGAGTTGGCCCAACTGATAAGGGGACTATGCAGGCAGTCGACGAACCCACAGCTGGACCCAGTTCCCGGGGGACTCTCCCTGAGAGGGAGCCAGAAATAGATCCCCCTGAGTTTGGGCAAATTGGACCTTCAATGGAGAATTTTGGGCAGGATCAGGCCAATGATCTGCTATATAACAATACTGGCAAAGAAGTAGTTGAGGTGAATGGCGTCCCTCTGGAAGGGAGAGCCAAGGGCCCAGGGCTATATTATATGATAAAGAGGGATCTGCTATACAGAGTAGCCCGGGTCCAAGAGCAAGTCGTGGAACAGCTCTTGGTACCGCAGAAGCATCTGAGCGGCATGATAGATCTAGCCCACGGCCATCTGTTCGGGGGGCATCTAGGGGTAGATAAAACCCTCAATCAAATTCTGCAGAAGTTTTTTGGCCCAGAATTTATGCCGCAGTGCAACAATATTGTGCCTCCTGTCCTGAATGCCAATTACATGGCCCCCAACCACACTTAAGGGTCCCTGTGGTACTTCTGCCGATTATTGAAGTCCCATTCGAGCGAATAGCTATGGACCTAGTAGGGCCACTGGAGAAATCAGACCAGGGCCATCAGCACATACTGGTTGTACTAGATTATCCTACCCGATACCCCAAGGCCGTATCCCTACAGAACACTATGTCCAAGACCATATCTAAGGAATTAATCCATTTTTTTCTAGAGTGGGGATACCCAAAGAGATCCTGATGGATCAAGGAATCCCCTTTGTGTCTAAATTAATGAAAGATTTATGTGCAATGCTCCATATACAGACCATAAGGGCATCAGTCTATCATCAGCAGACCAATGGCTTCATCAAACACTTTAATAGAACATGATACGAAAGGTGGTGAGCCGAGACAGGAAGAACTGGTATGCCCTGCTGCCGTACCTAATATTTGCAATAAGGGAGGTTCCTCAGACTTCAACGGGGTTTTCCCTATTTGAGCTGTTATATGGTCACCACCCCCATGGCATACTGGACATTGCCAAAGAGGGTTGGGAAGAACAGCCGAACCCAGGGAGAAACATCATTGAACATGTGTTGCAGATGAAAGACAGGATAGCGTAACTTACCCCCATAGTGTGGGAACACGTGGAGAGGGCACAAGGGGCCAAACAGACATACTACAATCGCCAAGCGATGATCTGAAAATTCCAGGTGAGAGATCGGGTAATGGTGCTCGTACCCACAGCAGAGAGCAAGCTCCTGGCCAGGTGGCAGGGGCCATATGAGATAATAGAAGCCATTGGAGAGGTTGACTATAAGGTCCGACAGCCTGGTCGCCAGAAGCTAGAACAGATCTATCAAATAAACCTGTTGAAACCTTGGCAAGACAGAGAAGCTCATGTGGTCACTCTAGGGTTGCCACCCCCCGATAGCAACCGGCCCAGCCAAGTGGGACTATCCCCAGAATTGACAGGCATTATATAATAACACATATAATGCTTACATCTGTGATTTTCACTCTATGCACCTGAAGAAGTGAGGTTTTTTACTCACGAAAGCTTATGCCCAAATAAATCCGTTAGCCATCAAAGTGCCACCGGACTCCTTGTTGTTTTTGTGGATACAGACTAACACGGCTGTATCCACAAAACACGGCTAAGCCGAAAAGACTGGAGAAGGAACAGACTGCCCCTGTGCATCCTAGAAGTACTGTTTTACCCAAGCCCGTTTCACCAAGGCTAAAAACAGCTGAGGCTGATGAGATCAAGAAGGTACCTTGCCACATTATAAAACAGCTGCTAGCTGCCAGGAATTAGGAAGATGTTTCCCCCATAGATAGGCCATTCCATAATTATTTGATATGGGGAGTCTTGCACTTTCTTCTGAAGTATCCAGAACTGGCCACTCTCCAAGACAGGATCTGAACTATATGGACCAGTTGTGACTGTCTTTGGAAATTCTTATGTTGGTCATTATTTCCATAACAAACATAACTATTTTAATGAATTAACCTACTGCAGGAGATCTCATCGATGGAGGCACAAAACAATTACTTATCAGGGACTGCCCAGTTTTGTATGATATTACCAACTTCTAAAATGAAAGTACCAAAAGAATTAGAAATAAAAATGGAAGGACAAGAAAAAGACCATCACAAAGATCCCTGTAAGAAAAATTTTGAGTTGGGTTGAGGGGACTAGAGATGGGATTTTAGCCATATTTACAACTAATGTATATAGTTTTGTAAATAGCCATTATGCTCTACAGTCAGTGCCTCACTTACCTGCCCACACACATATTGCACCTCCAACCCTACACAAAAGCTCAGAGGAATAGACTTGACACCATTGGCTATTGGCACAGATTAGAGCAGCCTTCAGACTGCTATAACCTGTCCTGAGGGACTAGCCCAGGTCCGGTGTGAAAGGGGGCAGTGCTCTTATTGCTGGGGCTTTGTTGGATTTAAAGAGGCTTGGCAAGTACAGGTGGGAGTATAAGGAGGCACTGTTGAGAGTGGGAGAATGTAGCACAAGGCACAGTTAGAAGAGAACCAGCATGGCAGGTGAGAAGAAAGGTAACATGAAATGGAACCACAAATGTGTAGTAGGGGAAAGTTGTGTGAGGTCTTGAATATGTGGCTGAGGAGCCTGAATTTAATGCAGAAGGAGAGAAAGATGAAACTATTCTACTACCACTCAGATTGATAGTGACACAAATTTGTTACCAGATCATGGCTGTTTATTTGGTGCCCTCTGTGAAATCAGTTGGAGTGCCAGTCCAAGTTCTATTAGAGATGTGTCTATGTCTCAAAACCGCTGCCACAAGTGGACTATTTGGCACCCTTAATGGTAGGACATATACTAGATGGTCATGGAGACAATAATGGTCTCATCCATAAATGCGATTCCTGCAGCTGAGGGAGGAAGCATATTGGTGAGCATCACATGGGCTTATTTCAGTTCTGTGGCTTTAGCTTCCAGTACTCTCCATCAGACAATTTTTAGTAACACTTCACTCACTGAGATATTTTAAAGAAGTCACTTTGGTTTCTAAGCTAATCCAGGGTTTGAAAGATTCCTAGATGTCACTTCATGTTTGAACCTATTCACTATTTTCACCAATTGGGCGGGGCAAGTTTATTTGAAATTTCTTGGAGAGAGAACGTGAGGGGGATTAAGAGATTTTTTCCCCATCTATTTTTGTTAATCTGTGGATGAAGCTTCCTGCACATGTGGACAGGAACTCCTTTCCTTTTCCCTGTGGGTCTAAGGAGCCTCAGAGCTGCACTAATTACATTCAGGAGAGAAGTGAATTTTTTTTCTTTCCCTTTCTGATGCTGGAAAAAGAACTTTTGAGGGCAACGGACCCATTCAAGAGGAAATACTTAGCTCTTCAAGTTCCTCCTTTGAGTATGGGGGAAGGACAGAGGAGATAATCCTCCATTTCTTCCAGAGTCCTTTGCAGAAGAATACTTGACTTTCTATGGAAAGTGTCAGCAAGATCTATGGACAGCTAGCAGGATGCTGCACCATAAGGGTTATGGGTATTACTATGGTATCAGTACCATTATATTCCTATTCTCATAGTCACCAAACATTGATAGGCTTTACTACTGCCCCTGTATGCAACATCTGTTTGGATGGGGCCTATCCAGCTTGTAGTTATGAATAGTTCAGGATCACACAGGCATTGATCAGTATGTCAATTGATCTACTGCTTTTCTGGCAGTACATAATGTGGAACTCTGTGTTGTCTGTTCAGAATAGCTGGACTGAGCAAACAAGGGCTCTACGTTGTGGCCTAGATACTTTGCTCTGGCTTGGTGCAAGATGAGCAGCGAGCATGTGAAGGCTACTTTAGTCACACTTTCAGCCCACAAATCTTGGGAATGGCCAAGACCTAGACTGCTCCCTGGTGTAAGATCACCCATGCTTACAGCTGTCTGCCCATTTCCTCAAGGGACTGTAATGACAGTGGGGTATCACCAGGATGTAGGGACATTTCGACTTTTCCTCAAGCCACACTTTTTCCCTGCACTGGGATCCGGGAAGGAGGGTGGCACAGAAATCATTCAGTAGACTGAATGGTACCTAAGGATTCTCCTAGTCAGATGTAATGTTCAGCAGACCAGATCCGACAACTATTGTGCACAAAGCAGCTGAAGTGGAGCTCAGCATCTGACTCCAAAAGTCCATGAAGCAGGACAACAGAAAAGCAGTAGACAACCCCCACTGGCAGTGGTTCTACACGGGGTAGTAATAAAGATCCCTACAGCACAGGACCCCCAGGGCAGCTCATTGTCTGTGAAGCACATGCAGTCTCTGAGGTGGGGATTACAGTCATCATCTCAACAACTCCTCCAGAGAAAAAAGGCAAAGAAGAACCGACTCTTTATGCAGCAAGTTCTCACCCAGTTCATAACTTGTTAAGACATGGAATTCTCCCTATGACTATATTGCACATACATGTGTACTGAAAATCCGGCTGTCACATGTTTTCCAGTAACTCTTTGGAAACAGTTGTGCTGAACACAGCTCCCTTCCCAGGCATATTTTTTATTTGACTCGTCCATCCCATGAGTTAAGTGGGCCCATCAGGCTTATTTGCCTTCTGAGGGCTCTTGCATACAAGTGTTTTCCATCTGTAAGTCCTGACCATAGCTTGTCAATGCCTGCTTAAAAGCTGCTCAAAGGTCAGCCTGCTGGAACATGCTCCCTGAATTGGAAGAAAGGAGCTTGCTGCCTCAGGAGCACCATGGAAAAAGTTGTGCTTTAATCTGTTGTTTATTTGCTCTCATGTTAGGGGGTATAGGAGAGAAAGGTTAAAATGGGGAGCTCTACTCATCACATGAGAATTTGTGGTGTTTCCACTCTTGCTTCAGTTCCTGTGCTGTAAGGCACTGTGGGATTTGACAGGTTCTAGAGACTTGCTCCCATGGGAATTGAAGTAAGCCAGAATGGGATGTTTACAGAAAGATATTCTCATTGTTTTTAGCTGTTCCTTCATGTACTATGTCCACCCTGTACTTGGCAAATGAACTTTTCAACTTAGACATCAAGCATCATCACTTTCCCTTCGGAAAGTCTACATCCTATTTTTTCTAAATACAAGCTGTATCTACAGCAGTAGTAAATTGGGGGAAATGTCAAACAGCCTTACAAGGAATAGAGCAGCATCAACCCATAGTCGTAATAGTAAACCTGTAAATAGCATCCTGTATCTCAAGAGCTGCAGGGCTCTCCCGCTGTTCATCACACTGCATTATGTTTTGGCTGGTGTGTGGCTTAACTTTCCTAACAGACTCAGTGACCTAACATTGATGAGGACTGGTACCTGTCATGAGGGAAACCTCCAGACAGAAGAGCAGCCACTCACAATCTGTCAGAGCCCATAGCATTGGCAATCTTACTTAGTGGTTGGAGCCCAGATCAGAGTCATGGTCATGGGTCAAAGCCAGAGTCACAAGCCACACACTGGAGTCAGTAGCTGGTGTTAGGGTGAGGAAGCGGGAGCAAGGTGTAGTAACAGGAACAGGGAGTGGGAACCAGGCTCCTCTGCAAGGTACCAACAGTTAAAAAGGAGCTAGAACATCAAAAGTGCTTTTATCAAACCATTGCAGCAAGTAGAGAGAGAAGACAAAGTTGTGCAGGATCAGGATGCAAGTGGATTAAACTCTTCCAATTAGTCTCAATCACATTCACTTTTGTTTACTTAGTTAAGACTACAGGTGGTTGGAGATGCTTCAACTGAATGTTTCTTTCTTTCTTTCTTTCTTTTTTAAAATACTGATTCATTTAAAGCAAAATGTTTCGTGGAGACGGTTCCAATCTGACAAAGCTGTGATGGGACACAGGCAGGATTCCATCTGAAATCTAACTGGTTCCTCAGCAGCTTGCCTGGTGGACTGACAGGGAGCTGAGAGCCTGAAGCCCTGGGGCTTTGGCATCCACGCTACTCAGAAGCTTTCCTGATGGGCTGATGGGAAGTGTGGAAACTGTGGCTCCCAAGCTCTGAGGTTCATGACTCTGCTGGTGCTTATAGGCTCCTGGATCCCCTTCAGGCCACCAGGTGAGTTGGGAGGGAGCTGGAAGCCTGGGAGCTGTGGCTCCAAAGCTCCCTGGCTCTGCCAGGGCTCCTCCAAGGCTTGCGGGGTAGGCTGCCAAGGTGCCAGAACACTAGAAGCTCTGGGAACAATGGAGCCTAAACGTCAAGGTCCTGTCTTCTCATAGCCTAGGCTCCCATAGCATTCAGGATCTGCTCTGGATCTGGACTCCATTCCCTTTCATGCAGATTTTTGGGTTTTCATTCTATAACAAACCAAATTTCACAATTTTTGCAATACTTTGTGAAAGAGGATTCCCTTCCTCTGCCCAGCTCTGGAGACACAGTGCAGGGATATTCTTCTTCTCTACTTTGATCTAGTTATTTTGGCAGTGGTGCATGAAGGTGACAGTCCCTCACTGCATGGATGGGTTGAAATCTAATTAAATATTGCATTCAAATCTGGACTAGTACACTTGCAACTGTAGTGAAAAAGCTGTTAGAGAAACACTCATGTTAATCTTTGCAGAGTCATGAGTTGAATGCAGTAGATTTCTTGTCCCAATAGCAGCAGCAGGATGGAAGCAGGATTAATCAGTAGACAAAAGCAGGGCTGCCCAGAGGATTCAGGGGGCCTGGGGCAAAGCGGGGGAGCTGCGGCACTTGTACTGACCCAGCAGCAGTTCAGGTCTTCGGCAGCACTGAAGGGCCCCTGTCGCCGAAATGCCACCGAAGACCCAGAATGATTGAAGGGCCCGCTGCCACCAAAGACCCAGACTGCCGCCAGGCCAGGGCTCGCGGGGCATTTTGGTGGTGGAGGGCCCTTCAGTAACTCCTCATCTTCAGCAGCAGTGAAGGGCCCCCTGCCGCTGAAATGCCACCGAAGACCCAGACCGCCGCTGGACCAGGGCTCATGGGGCCACTGTGAGACCCAGGACCTGGGGCAAATTGCCCCACTTTCCCCCCCTCTGGGTGGCCCTGGACAAAAGTTAATCTAGACCCTAGCAATTAAAGTCAGCAGGTCTAGAAGAGACTGACATGTTAGATAACATAGTTCTTAAGCTTCTTTAGAAACATATGAAGCACAAGGAAGAGATGTCATATCAAGAGGAATAATGTAAGGAAGATGTTAATAGTTGCAGCAACTGACCTGTTCCTACTTTAATATTGGATCATTTTTACAGGGGTATCTTTTTATTTATGTGTTCATATTTCATTTATTTTTCTCCCCAAAATAAGGGGAGAACAGAAAAAATAACCCCAAAAAAGCAGAAGAGTAAAGGAATGGGAAGGGAGGGGCAGAGAAGGGAAAGAAGAATGACATCTCAGCTTCCATCTGCCAAGAATTAATAAAATATAAAAAGTAAGACCAAAGTGTTTCAAATTCGTCTGAGGGCCCTTGATTCTGAAATGTTTTTGCTTGGGAAATTCATGAAAATTGGCAAACTTTTCTGTGAAAAAAGGTGTCATTATCAGAAAATTTTCAATTTCAAGCAGGTTTGCAATTTATTGTGGATATCTCACCAAGCATTAGTGGTGGGTGCCTAGTATGGGCCACTGCTTCTCCATCCCATGAAGTGTCTCTGGGGGACTGTATGTTTATGACACTCACCTGAAAAAGATGAAACAGTGGCGAAGGTACCAAGGATGCAGAGAAGCACTATCAATGCTAGCATGGATTTCCTTATAACTACATGCCACAGAAGTGAAGTCCCATATCACTACTATATCACGATCTATAGATTATATCTATATCTGTATATATCTCTCTATATATTGTGATGGCGCAAGGCCAGATGGCTACAGTAAAGTACTGAAGAACAGGTATGTTAGCCCCAGGCTAAACAAATTCCTAGTACCATGGTAACCAAATGGCAGCTGCTCCAGGTTAATCAAGGCACCTGGGGCCAATTAAGATCTTTCTAGAAGGCAGTGGAGACAGCTACATTGATTAGAACACCTGCAGCCAATGAAGGCAGGCTAATCAGGGCACCTGGGTTTTAAAAAGGAGCTCACTCCAGTCACACAGGGAGGAGCCAGAGGAGAGGAAGCGTGTTGAGGAGTTGGGAGCAAGAGGCGCAAGGAGCTGAGACTGAGAGGGTGTGCTACTGGAGGACTGAGGAATTATCAGACAATCAAGCATTATCAGACAGCAGGAGGAAGGTCCTGTGGTGCGGATAAAGAAGGTATTTGAAGGAGGCCATGGGGAAGTAGCCCAGGGAGTTGTAGCTGTCATGCCGCTGTTACAGGAGGCACTATAGACAGCTGCAATCCACAGGGCCTAGGCTGGAACCCGGAGTAGAGGGTGGGCCCGGGTTCCCCCCAAACCTCGCAACTCCTTGATCAGACACAGGAGGAGTTGATCCAGACTGTGGGTTTCACCAGAGAAGAAGATCACTGAGGTGAGCAAATCTGCCAATAAGCGCAGGACCCACCAAGGTAAAGGAGGAACTTTGTCACAACTGTGTCGGGTGGATTTTTGGTGTGCACCATGTGGCAGAAGAAGGAGGGTGATTTAAAAAAAAAAAAAAAAAAAAGGTTATTTTTTTTTGTGACCACAATGGATGACATAGTGCGAGCACTGATACAAGCCACGGCAGCCCCAGCAGGAGGCTACCCGTGCCAGGCAGCCACCCCAGCAAGAAGCAGGGCGGCTGCAGCAAGAGACTAATTGCCTGCTGATGGACCAAGCTGCTCAAGACCAAGCTATGTTGCGGGAACTGATAAACTAGGTAAAGACCCTTACAGAGCTGAAACGTGGCCATGATGGGACGCGGCTCATATGGGCCAGTCATTGGCTGCAGAAAATGACGCGGGAGGATGACGTAGAGGCATACCTTCTGGCCTTTGAGAGGACAGCCCTATGGGAGGCCTGGCCTCGAGATCAGTGGTCTGGCATCCTTGCCCCATTCCTGTGTTGGGAGGCCCAGAAGGCCTACCATGATCTGCCTGAAGAGGCTGCAGCAGACTACTCCCAGCTGAAGGCAGAGATCCTGGCCAGATCTGGAGTAACGACTGCAGTGCGGGCCCAGCGGTATCATGAGTGGAGGTACAAGGAAGACAAAATCCCGCAGTCCCAATTGTATGACCTCATCCATCTCGCACGAAAGTGGTTGCAAACAGAGTCCCGGAGTCCTGAAGAGATACTAGAGGTTCTGGTCATCGACTGGTACATGAGGGCACTGCCACCAGATATCTGCAAATGGGTAGGCCAGAACGATCCATCTACCTATGATGAGATGATCACGCTGGTAGAAAGACACATGACAGCCAGGGAATTGACCCAACTACCCAAGGAAAGCCCCTTTTGTAGCAAACACCCAACTCCAGCCCTGGAAGGTGGGACAGCCAAACCTCTGGGGAGTCCTAGGTGGAGGAAGAGGGGGGCGGAAAACCAGCAGAGACTCCAGAAGGAAGGGATTGGCCTGAGTAGGGGGAACCCTGGGACTAAACCCCCTAGCCCACATGATAGGAGAATAATTAGAAACAATTATAGATGTTATGCATGCGGAGTGGGGACATATAGCAGCACAGTGTCCTAGCACCAAGGAGCCTATGCAATGCAACTTGGGGGATTGGGAGGTCCCATGTGCCCTTATCTACCTTGCGGGCATCGCATTAGCCTCGCATAACTACACCAGGCCAGTGAAGATAAATGGAGCAGAGACTACAGCACTTGTGGACTCCGGGAGTGCTATCACCCTTATATCGGGTAAGCTGGTAAAAAGTAGCCAGCTGCTGCAAGCCAAACGTGTAGCAGTGACGTGTGTGCATGGGGCCATGAGCCATTACCCCACCATCCCAGTGGAGTTAGAGTTTCAGGGGAACCCCATTAAGGTGACAGTGGGCATAGTTCCTAAACTCCCATATCCTGTAGTTATTGGGAGGGACTATCCAGGGTTTGATAAGTTACTCCCCCCAGAGAGGCTGGAGGGAGGTGGAGACCCTCTTGGCAGTGACTCATCAGGGGATGTCAACTCCCATGTTTTCAGTTTCTCAGGATCTTTCTCAGCCCCTAAAAGGTCCGGAAGACAAAAAAAAAGGAAGCCGCGAAGGCTTGGAACAACCCGGATCCTGACCAGGCCAGAAGACCACACTAGTAGGCAGATGGACACGAGCAGCCATCAGAGAAACTACAACACAGAAGGTGAGCCGGAGGATGGCCCAGCCATGATGGCAACGAGCCTTTGGAGGAAGCAGAAGCTGCCCTGGGAGCTCAGACAGGTTAGTCCTGGAGAGAGACTTTTGACGGGACCAGGTAGAGGACCCTAGATATGATAACGTCAGGAAAGAGGTGACTGAGATAGGACCCTACTTTATAATGAAGAAAGATCTCCTGTTCCATGCGGTGCAAATGCAGGAGCAGGAGATACATCAACTTCTGGTGCCACGAAAACATCAAAAACCATATTGAGCCTCTCCCACAGTCACTGTTTGGAGGACACTTAGGGGTAGAGAAAACCCAGGCCAGGATCCTGCGGATGTTCTTCTGGCCAGGAGTACATGAAGATGTCAGGTGATACTGCACCTCTTGTCCAGAGTGTCAGCTACATAGCCCTCACCCACACTTATGGGCCCCTTTGATACCTCTTCCAATAATAGAGGTACCATTGAATGCATAGCCATGGATCTGATTGGGCCCCTAGAGAAACAGCTCGAGGCCACCAACATGGTCTGGTTGTATTAGACTATGCAACCTGATATCCAGAAGCCATTCCCTACGCAACACAGCTTCCAAGACAATAGCTAAGGAGCTACAGATCTTTTTCCGGGTTGGGCTACCCAAGGAGATACTGACTGATCAAGGACAACTTTCGTATCCAAATTAATGAAAGATCTTTGTCATTGCTCCATGTACAAGCCCTACGGACCTCTGTATACCACCCACAAACAGACGTCTTGTAGAAAAGTTTCAGTAGGACCTCAAGGCCATGATCAGGAAAGTGGTGAGCGCGCGATGGGAAAGACTGGGATACCCTATTGCCTTACCTCATGTCCCATCCTGGAAGTTTCACAAGCCTCCACAGGTTCTCTCCATTCGAACTTACTAATGGGCGCCACCCCCGAGGCATATTGATATAGCCAGAGAACCTGGGAAAGGAGAGCGAAATTCCCAGAAAGAACATACTCGAGCATATACTACAGATGAGGATCGGATAGCCTGAGTTACACCATGGTATGGGAACACCTGGAGAAAGCACAGGAGACCCAACGGACCCATTATAACCACCAAGCAAAGCTTCAACGGTTCCAACCAGGGGATCGAGTAATGGTCCTGGTGCCACAGAAGAAAGCAAGCTGTTGGCCCAGTGGCAGGGACCCTACGAAGTGATTGAAGCCATGGGAGAGATAACTATAAGGTGCGGCAGTCAGGCCGCAGGAAACCGGAGCAAATTTACCACATTCAATCTTCTAAAACCTTAGCATGATTGAGAGGCATGCTTAGTCACCCAGGAGACCCTTCCCCAGGAAGTTAACTTACATGAGCAAGTGAAGATATCACCCGACTTGACGCCAATCCAAAACTCGTGGCAGCCGACACGATTTAATCACAATCGAATGTGTCTCTACAAAACCGGGGCGGATGACTGAGACCTATCACCATATCTGCACGATCTCTGGAGCCAAGGTAACACTGAGACCCTACTGAATCCCAGGAGCCAAAAGAGAAGAAATCAAGGCCGAAGTAAAGAAAATGTTAGAATTAGGCGTTATTGGAGAATCTACAGCCCCGGACTTTACCAAGGAATTTATTTTACAGACAGATGCTTCTGAGGTGGGGTTGGAGCGGTTCTGTCACAATGATTGGAGAGAAACACCTGATCCCTACCTAAGCAGAAGCTGCTCCCAGAGAACAGAAGTATGCAGTAGTCGACGAGAGGAATGCCTTGCTGTCAAATGGGCCATGGAGACACTGCATTATTACCTCTTAGGCCGGCGATTTACTCTTGTGACAGACCATGCACCCCTCCACTGGATGCAGAGAAATAAGGAAAAAGATGCAAGGGTAACCAGGTGGTTCTTATCTCTCCAACCATTCCAGTTCCGCATACGGCACAGGGCTGGATGCCCCACGAAACGCTGATGGTTTTTCACGAGCACACTGCCTGGCGTCCCAAGTTGCCCAAGCCTATGGTGTTGAGCAGAGGGGAGGATATGTGATTGGGCAAGGCCAGATGGCTACAGTAAAGTACTGAGGAACAGGTATGTTAGCCCCAGGCTAAACAAATTCCTAGTACCATGGTAACCAAATGGCAGTTGCTCCAGGTTAATCAAGGCACCTGGGGCCAATTAAGATCTTTCTAGAAGGCAGTGGAGATAGCTACATTGATTAGAACAACTGCAGCTAATCAAGGCAGGCTAATCAGGGCACCTGGGTTTAAAAAGGAGCTCACTCCAGTCAGACAGGGAGGAGCCAGAGGAGAGGAAGCGCGTGTGAGGAGCTGGGAGCAAGAGGTGCGAGGAGCTGAGACTCAGAGGATGTGCTACTGGAGGATTGAGGAATTATCAGACAATCAAGCATTATCAGACAGCAGGAGGAAGGTCCTGTGGTGAGGATAAAGAAGGTGTTGGGAGGAGGCCATGGGGGAAATAGCCCAGAGAGTTGTAGCTGTCATGCCGCTGTTACAGGAGGCACTATACACAGTTGCAATCCACAGGGCCCTGGCCTGCAACTCCTGATCAGACACAGGAGGAGTTGATCCAGACTGTGGGTTCCACCAGAGGGGAAGATCACTGAGGTGAGCAAATCTGCCAATAAGCGCAGGACCCACCAAGGTATAGGAGGAACTTTGTCACAATATATCTCTATCTATCTATTTAGATAGATAGACAGATCAATAGATAGATTTAAGAATCCCCAGTTATTACTTTGAGGGTTGTCAAGTTCTTTTCCCGAGATCAGGCCCAGTACAATACAAATTATTATATAGTTGGGAACCCTGATATGCACTGTTGTAACACTCAGACTATAGGAACTCAGACCATAACCATCCCTCACAGAACAACCTGAAATGTTAGCCATCATCTTCCTCATCACCATCACCTTCCTCCTCATCACTGGTGGCCATCTTTGGCACACTCCAAGATTATATCTCCTCCGACTGCCCCTAGGCTGGGATGAAACTTTTATGTTACACTGACATCACTATGTTTGATGCACATTCAGTGGGAATATTTTCCCTTTTCCTTATTCTTCATCTTAATAATGTTGGAGCGTCTTACTATAGGTAAGTATATCAATTATCCCAACTTATTATCATGTACATCAATTCATTACCATGGCCTTTCTGTGGTTAGGTATCTGCGGATGCAGCTAATGTACCTGTTATATATGTCAATACGTTGCCACAGCGCTCTTGTGGTTGGATCATGTTCCTGTGGTCAGAATTCCCCCTTAAACACTCTATTTTCAGTTCCCCAATACTTGGGGTTTCTGTTGGTCATTTGTGTGTTCAAAGTTTATCTGTTCAAAGTTCACAGGCCTTAAGCCTGATGCTAACTTGCTGAAGCTAATGTCTTACAGGACACAGGCCTGTAGGCACTACTACTGAACATCATAAAAGCAGAATAAAATGCAAAGCAGTGAATATTTAAGAATCCCCTGTGGACAAGCTAGCCCACTGGGCTACACTACAACATGGTTACTAGAGTTTAGAAGGTGCTATCAGACTGTTCCGAAAGGAGCAGAAGTGTTCCCGGCTCCTATTGCCATCCTATCTCCCGCTTCTTGGAGCTGGCATTTGAGTGCTCGTTAAGGGAGAGGAGAGTGTGAGGAAGAGAAGAGTGGGGATCTCAGCACTTCGTCTTGATATAGAACCAAACCTGCATACAGTATTTTAAACTTTAAAATACAAAAGGTGGAAGCAATTAAATCCAATTAAAGAAAATCAGTATGAAAACCATATATATCCTAAATGCTTTAATACTAGAAAAAGAACACAATTGCCAGGCTGGTTCATAAAGCTATGATATCCTTCAGAGGGATGATAGAAAACATTCATCACCTTCATAATCCAAACAACTTTGGAGTTGCTCCATTTTCTCATGTGCATGGCTCCTGGGACAATCATGTAGGTGACAATCCAATGTGCAGTAATGTCATTTATAACATTTCCACCAACTCCGATGGACACTGAATGGTCCATAAAACTTACACATCATAGTTTTACTCAGTTGTTTTGCTTGATTAAATTTCCTCCTCTTCTCACTGATATTCATTGATATGGTTGGGAAAAACATTAGTGATAGTGGAAATTATGAGCAGACTCCAGTCTATAAAGTGTCACTCTTTACTGTAAAAATATGAAGAAAGAAAGAAAGCATGCAGACACAGATTTCCTCACCTGGCTCGCTCTCTCTGATTAGGAAGAAAAGAATGCTGAGGAACTTTGAAATTCAAAACTGGATCCACTGCAAAAGTTTGCCAAATCAGAACCCTGGATCTGAACAGCCCTTTATTTTGGGATGTTCAGAATCCAGATACAGATCCAAATTTTCAAACTGATCCTATTCCTTAAAAAAAAATAATATTTAAAAAGCCTCTTCCCTATCATTTCCCTTACTGGCAAAGTAATACCATTACTACACCCTGCTTTGAGTACTAGCACCATCTACTGTGCATTTCTAGCATAAGTGCAGTAATATAAAGTGAATTACTTCTCCTTTTAATGAGAAGTTACATTCCGAAAACTTATTGTTTCCCAATAAATTTGATATCCAATGTAGTTAGTTTAGAGATCAAACCAGAACAGAACCCATTTTATTCTCCCATAGCTGGACTGGCTAATATGAATAAAAAGTAGTAAAACTATTTTTAATTAAATATTTTGATATGATTTAAGAGACAGGCAGTGCGCAAGTCTAAATATTATTTTTATAGTTATGATATACCAAACACCTAATTTATACCGGTATTTGTTTTTATCTTTACTGGCTTTCATTACAGCTCCAAATTAAGCTAGCAATTTAATTGAAGTGAGTTGTGGTAAATAATCACACTAGCAACCAGAGTTAGTGGGAAATGTTTATTTTAAATGCTGTGGAAATTATAGACCTGATTTTTTTTTATAGCCTTGCTCCTGTGCCAAGTGAGTGCAACGCTCTCATTCTGACCTTTTACACTCACCTGCACAGAAGGTGAAAGGCACTGAAGAACCATTATAGGGTCCAGTTCACCATTTCCCTATTCCAAGTTTATGCATGTGTAACTCCATTGACATCAATGGAGTTACATCAGTATAAAACTGGAGCAACAGTGGTGAATTAGGCTCGTCGTTTTGAGACAATGTTGTTCTTCCCTCTAGGCTTGTGACTTGATCGTTTAAATTGTAAGTCGCTTTATATATAGATAGATAGATAGATTTATTGCTCTAAAAATCTAATGCTCTGAAGTTAATCAGAGCCCGAATTCTGATAAACAGATGCCTGGCACTAATCTTGCAATGATGTGGCTCTGTGATTTCATCTCTTAAAAAAATACTGGAAAGATTTGGTTATGCACAGAGACCTTATTACCTGTTATTTTAAAGAACAAACATAGCAGGAATGTTGACTTAACACAACAGAGTGTTTTTTGGCTGTGTAAATAAATATGCAAAACTCAGTTGTTGACACGTAGCAACTGGTTTCACATCTATAGAAGAGCAATGCAGAAAACAATTAAATGCATTGTTTTCTGGTAAAGTTACTCCAATGAGTAATAAGAGTGCAATGAAGGAGCCAAATCTGCAGACCTCTATACTGGGTTATACTGTCTTATTGATGAGTGGGGATAATGCCTATTTCCTGATGGGACCTGCACAGAGGAAAAGATCTATTCCTCAATTAAGACATTTCCCCCTTTTGTTCCAAGGGGAATGTAGCCGATTGATACCATGTTTGCTTTCTCTTTATTCCATTCTCTGCACATGCACCACATCCAGCACTGGCCTCCTTCCTCTTACTGCTGACAGTCTGGCCCTGCTGGTGCAGAACCTTCCCCTCTGCTGCTCCTAACCCCAGGCCTCTGTTCGTCCCTCATTCTCATTTCACATCTTGTCTGAAACATAACAAACCTCACCTGCTTCTATCTTGTCACTGGGCAAGTCCTGAAATTTACAGGGCAAGTCCTGAAATACTGTATTTATTTGTGTTCCCACAACGCCAAAGAACCCTACTAGTGCAACAGGATGCCATTCTGCTAGGTGCTGTGCAAACAAAGAACAAAAAGATGGTCCCTGCCCCAGAGAGCTTCCAGTCTAGCTATAAGACAGGAGACAACCAGTGAATTGAGACAGACTGACAGAGGGGAACAGGGAAATAAGGGAACAATATTGGTCAGCATGATCTGCAGTGATCTCTGCACAGGTAGCCTAACTGCTGTCAAGCTTTTGATAGACATCACAGACTAGACTAATGTTGAGGAATGTTTTGAAAGAGGATAATGAATTAGTGACTGTGTTTGCAGGGAGCTCCTCCCAAACATGGGGGGCAACATAGGAGAAAGCATGAAGATGTTTGTTTAGAAATTTAACGTGATGATGGAGGCTTTTGTCAAAGGCTGATCAGAGGCAAAAGTCAACCTTTACATGGTGAGTGAGATGATAGGTCCGGTGGGGACGGATCATGAAGGGCCTTGAAAATGAAAACAAGTAGCTTAAGTCTAATACAACAGAGAAGGGAGAGCCAATGAAGAGATTGAGAGAGAGGAATGACCTGGGCAAAGCAACTTATATAACCCTCATCACTATCGAATCTGAGCACCTACTAACTCATACAATCTGGCAGAACTTTTGTTGAGTGTAACCCTGGCATCATTAAAGTCAATTTTACCCATTGAATTTTAAGGGAGTGTAAAGTAAGGAATGACTAAGAACTGGACATTATTTGAATTAAATACTCATCTGCCTCCAATATGCAGAGCATGCAGTTCCGCAGAGGGGACCAGAAGGGAGTTGTTTCCATCCCTCCAGTACTAACCCTCATCACTATTGAATCTGAGCACCTACTAACTCATACAATCTGGCAGAACTTTTGTTGAGTGTAACCCTGGCATCATTAAAGTCAATTCTACCCATTGAATTTTAAGGGAGTGTAAAGTAAGGAATGACTAAGAACTGGACATCATTTGAATTAAATTCTCATCTGCCTCCAATATGCAGAGCATGCAGTTCCGCAGAGGGGACCAGAAGGGAGTTGTTTCCATCCCTCCAGTACTTCGGGGTTATGTCCCATCCTTTAGCCAGGTATAGATTATAGCAGCCACTCCCATGACACTGGGAACTTCCCCATGCCAGAGGAAATTTCCACCTGGTTGGAGCCACTGGTTTTGGAAACTCTTTGCACTGGCAGACTGGCACAAAGAGAACATTGCAAGGGAGAGAATCTGGCTCTTTAGAAAAGCCTGTTCTTCCACACAAAAAAGAGGGACAGTGATATTTCTAACTAACCCCGCAACTGCACCGTGTTCCATAACAGTTAACGGAGTGGTAGGAATTGGCAAAGACACCATAGTTTTTACCAAAAGGTAACCACACAAAAGTGTGTTCCAGCAGTTACATATTGTTACGAAGTCTGAACAGGAGTCAGTGCATATTCTCATAACAGTGGGAAATTAGAGAACATTTAGACATCCCAGTATGCTAATAATTAATTTATTCTTAATGATCTGACAACATCAATATCTACGCCTAACCTAGACCTCTCTGTGTGGATAATGAGAACATTTGGAGTTACATTAGTAAGGATTAAAAAGATAAAAAAATGCACCCATTTGTTAGGAAGGGATATAATAAATCCTTATGCTTAAAGGTGTAACCCAGCCACTGACACATGAGTTGAGAAACTTACATTCCCTATAGGCAGGTTATTCTGTAATTGCCCACTTCAGGTTTCTTGTACTTTCCTCTGAAGCATATGGTACCAACCATTGTCAGAGACTGGATACTGAACTAAACGGACTGCTACTGAGATCTAGTATGGAAATTCTTAAGCTCATATATCTTGATTCTCCATAGCTATAATAGCTGAGCAGGACATTTTAATTTTTTTGACATCATAACACAGAAATTCCATGTTCCTATGTAAATCCCTGTTTGTGCCATCTCTGAATCATGTGATGGATCAAAAGCAGCTGCTTAGTCTGAAGGCAATCTCTAGACAAGAGGCTGAATGAGAATTTTAGATTTCCTTATAACATTGCTCTTGCATTGCCTGTTTGAACTAAAGCAGCTCTTCTAATTAGAAATAAAACTAGCTAGGACAATAAACTGATTCTTTAACACCACACCATGGGTAGTGGAGTCAGTTCAGAGAGTAAAGAGTCTGCCAGAAAATCAAAGGAACTGGAAAAGAAACTCCAAGAAGATGCAGCGCGAGATGCCAGGACGGTCAAATTGCTTTTGTTGGGTAAATAAATAATAATAATCTATTATTCCTTCTATGAAAGTATGATTTTCACATTTAAACTAAATTCCAATACAGTGATTATCCAGCTTTTACAATTTTACTTTAAAGCAGACAATTATGTAATGTGACAAATACAAAAAAGTTTTGTGATTTTACAGTGATGCCTGGCACCTGCTTTATGTCATTAAATGAATGATAGGGCAAGCAAGAGGAGACAAACAAGTTGAAAATGAATGTGGTCTTTTTACATTTAATCATTTTTAGATCATTTAAGTCCCTGGAATGAAAGAATTTGAGGAACAGAAATCACTTTTAGAATAATTAGAGTAATTGCTGTTTTGTAATGTAGAATACAGAAAGTAAAAGGTAACGGTACAATAAGGACTGTTTAAATGCCCTAGCAAATGGATTGAAAGAGGCAATTAATTAAGCAAAAAAATCGACAGATGCAACTGCCTAATGAAAATGTGTTGTTTAAATTTGCAAAACTGTTGCAACTTGCTGTGTAGAGTAAAACAGATGGTTTAGTGAAAATTTCTATACGTAAAAATGCTTCTGTGTACAATCTGTTTTAGAATGTTTAGTAAATTATGTGAAATTAATGCAGATGGATATTTAGTTGCATATCACATTGGCAAATGCTCTATTTATGAAAGTTTTCCCTGGAAAATTAACAAATCAGTAATGTTAAAGGGATATATCTTTGCAATGTACTGATGAAAAGTGCTACATCAGAGATAGGTATTTATTATTTATTATTATTGTTGTTGTCGTTGTTGTTTAAAAGCCAGAGCTGTATGTGTTCCTTGAATATTCTGAATACAGGTTAAAAAGCTTTTTCAATCCTATGGTGAATATGGAAGTCAGCTGTGCCATAGTAAGACAAATTACTGTCCTCTCAGAGACAAACTAAAGTTGGTCAAAACTTGGGGAAGAAAGAATCTTTAAAAAAAAATGAAATTCTAAATGTTAACGAAGATTTTAGTCAAAATAAAAAAAAAAAGACCAGCTCTAGGAAAAAAAAAATCCTATTGTAGCCAAAAACAGTAGGTAGGTAGGTAGATAGATAGATAGATATTGGTAGGAAATATTAGAATTACCACAGTGGATCAGACCCATGGTAACTCTAGTCCATTATCCTGACTCTGACTCTGTCCAGCAGCATTTCCTACAAAGTATGGTGTGGGAAAACCCACAGAAGGCAATTATGGGATAACCTGCTACCAGGAACATTTTCTTCCCAAACCCCCATTATTTAGAGGTTGCATTATAGAGTGAGGCATGAGCAGTTTTATGCTTTCCAAAGCGCTTCTTTTTCAGTATTTATTATTATAATTCTGGATATGCTTCGCCGGATAAGAGTTTACTACCGTGTTGAACCCCACTAAGATCTTGGCCTAAATGATATCCTGTGGCAATGAGTTCCATGGCCTAACTGCATGTGATATAGACTCCTAGACTCATAGACTTTAAGGTCAGAAGGGACCATTATGATCATCTAGTCTGACCTCCTGCACAATGCAGGCCACAGAATCTCACCCACCCACTCCTCTTTTTATCATTTTAAATTAGCCACCTTTCAACGTCATTCACTGTCCTCTTCTTCTTGTCTCAAGAGGCAGGGTGAGTAGCCTGGTCTACCTTCTCAAAACCGTTCATTATGTTTAAGCCCTTTGGTTCTCAGTTTAAACCAATTTTTACTGAACATTTCCAAGGTTTTACAAAAAGTATTTTTCCGGGTTTTTTCTTCTGATTTTCACCCTACTTTTGTATCATTCAAACATATAAAAATAACTTGTTTTATTAGGAAAATACAATACATTGCATGAGATATCAGTATTAGGATAATACATTAGTCTCTGTGCATATGCAAAGCTGCCTGTTGAAGTAAGGCTATGCATTAATCTAGAAGATACACACAATAAACAAACAGGCATGCATACAAACTCTGAAATGCATGTGCATCTAAACCTAGTGATGAATCTCACGTCCACCACATACACATTTCAAGCTGTTAACAGATAACAATTTAAAGATTTGACACACTAAAATGGGAAAAAACGAAAATCTGTATCAGAACACATTTCAGAATACAAGGAAGTATTCGAAAGTTTAAAAAAAAAACAGGGGAAAAGGATGAATTTGAGTGTATGCACTGCAAATGGTGTGGCCCAATTATTAAATGTAAATATTTATAGGCTAATAGTTCTAAGTTTACAGCAGTAAACTGTTTATTAAAATGTAAAGTTTTATTTGGGGATGAGAGATGTATTGTTTTCTTAAACTCAGAGGTGGCTGTGTTTTGAGTTCTGTTTTCATTCTGCAGCAAACCATGTTGATGAATGGAATTCAAAGCATTAATCTACTGAATACTTTTTTCTCCTGTCTTTCCATCCACCAAAATAAACCCTGATATTTTTCACCTGTTTTTGTTGCTGGAGAAATAAACACTGATAAATTCCCAAGAAAAATTAAATAACATAAAAACTGAAAACAAAGGGTCCTAATTAGGTTTTACATTTCCGTCATGTCCACTTTTATTCACCTTCTCCCTAAGGGAAAAATCTCAATCTTTTCAATGGGAAATACGTTTTCCCTTCTGGAATCCTTGAGATGGACAATGAAGAGGCAGCTATCTACTAAAGAGCAAGTGAAAGGAAAATATTTTCTGGGTTGAGCAGATCCTACTTACAGAGTCCTTTTAAACACTAACATAGAGCCACTAAGCTGTACTTGGCCTAATGCAAAGGTGGCCTTTCCCAGATGGAACCACAGTGCCTCCCTGCAGCATGCGCCACCTTCCATGATTAACCAGAAGTACTGGCCAGACTAGATCTGGGCCCAGTTCACAGAATTTGGATCGAGCTCCAAAGCTGGAATTTCTCCAAAGCTTAGGGTGCTACAGTCTGGGCTTTGGGTCCATACCTATCTCTGAGTAAGAGCATGGACCTGATTCTCCTTTTGCTTTACACCAGGGTAAATCAAGCGTAACTGCATTGAAGTCAGTGGAGTTACATCAGTGAAAATCCATGTTCAGATCAGAATCAGGGCCCCTAGTGCGGGGATGGGGAAATGTACAGATGATATCAGTGCTCTGAGCATGGGTCAGCTATTTTTTGTGCAGAAGGTGTTATTTATCTCCTTAACATCATCAAGACTCCAATTATTAAATAATTTCATTGTAATTATACTGAGCATCATAGAAAAGGACTTTCAGGTAGAAAGATTTTTACCCATTCAGACTATATATTGCCACTGTATTATGGACCAGATGCCACCATTTTTTTTTTAGGGATAGACAGATCACAAATTAGAAGAGTCTTGAGAGTGACCGTAATGCCTTTATGATTAAAACAATCCTGTGGTATTTTTACCAAGAGAAGGCTTTAGTATTTAGGCTAATCTCTCTGGAGTTTACAGCTTTCAAGTGGTCACATTACAAATAGGAGCGGCTTCCGTATGAGGAGAGATTAATAAGACTGGGACTTTCCAGCTTGGAAAAGAGACGGCTAAGAAGAGATGTAATTTAAGTCTATAAAATCATGGCTGTTATAGAGAAAGTAGATAAGAAAGTGTTGTTTACTGCTTCTCATAACACAAGAACTAAGGGGTCACCAAATGAAATTAATAGGCAGCAGGTTTAAAACAAATAAAAGGAAGTATTTCTTCACATGAGGCACAGTCAATCTGTGGAACTCCTTGCCAGAGGCTGTTGTGAAGGCCCATATCATAACAGGGTTCAAAAAAGAACTAGATAAGTTCATGAAGGATAGGTCCATCAATGGCTATTAGCCAGGATGGGCAGGAATGGTGGTCTGTTTGCCACAAGCTGGAAATGAGCGACAAGGGATGGATCACTTGATGATTACCTGTTCTGTTCAGTCTCTCTGGGGTACCTGGCACTGGCCACAGTCAGAAGCAGGGCTGGCTCCAGTTCCCAGCGCGCCAACTGCATGCTTGGGGCGGCATGCCGCGGGGGGCGCTTTGCCGGTTGCCAAGAGGGCGACAGGCGGCTCCAGTGGACCTCCCACAGGCGTGCCTGCGGAAGGTCCGCTGGTCCCACGCCTCCGGTGGAGCATCTGCCGGCATGCCTGCAGGTGGTCCTCCGGAGCTGCGGGACCAGCGGACCCTCTGCAGGGATGCCTGGGGAAGGTCCACCAGAGCCGCAGGACCGGCGACCGTCAGAGCGCCCCCCTATGGCATGCCGCCGTGCTTGGGGCGGCGAAATGGCTAAAGCCGGCCCTGGTTGGAAGACAGGATACTGGGATAGATGGTCTCTTGGTCTGACCCAGTTGGGCCATTCTTATGTTCTAACATTACTCTTTAAAATGACCACTGGGTCACATTCATCCCTGGTGGAGATAACTCTGTGAAGATTAGTGGACTTAACACTTACAGCAATTCTCTATCCCAGGTCTTTAAGAAACAAGCTTTATGTTTAGCCATTTATACTGGTCTGAACATGAATGAAGAGTGTATTTCAGATAGTTAGAAATGGCTTGTTATAGGTTTAAAAGAAACACCCAAGAATTAGGACGTATGTGCAGACTTTATCCCTCTAACTCAAACATCTGGAGTCTCGGCTCTAAATATCACAAGAACAGGCTTTCTAGAAACACTTCAACCACTGTATTTCACATTCCATTCAGGAAGAAAATGGTGAGAGAAGTCTTTTCTTATATAATCTACAACAAGCCCTGATGGACTGAGTGTAGATCTGGGTATCAGGAATCCTTAAATTTTTATCCTGCTTTTTCCAGTGACACGCTATGTAATTTTAGACAAAGCACTTAAACAGTTTGTGCCTCAGTTTCCCAATCTGTAAAATAATTAAATACTTCTCTAGCTCACAGTAATGTTGTTGGGGCCCCGACCTGAGATTTGTCAAGTATCTTCCACCCCATTGACATCACAGGAAGTTGCAGATGTTCTGCTTCTCTTTGGAATGCACCCCAATTTTCAAAAGTGGCCACTGATTTTTAGGGTAGCTTCCTTTTTGGGGTGCACAACTTGAGAAATTAAAATTGAGACACTCAACATCAGAGGCCACTCTAGAAAGTGTGAGCTCTGATGCTTTGCAAGTCTTTGATGATATGAAGTTCAAAATACATGCCAAGGGTCATTCCTGCCAAGCTCAGCAGCAAACATTGATATTTTCAAAAATTAACTGAACTTTTCCAAGCTTCAGAAAAGAGTTGGGTTTGATTTGAACTGTAGATACACATTAGGGTCAGTAATTTTTTATTCCAGTAGTTTGCCCATTCCTGGACAAACTAATAAATAGTCCGGTGGGAAAGAGTTCTTTCTGTTGTTCCTGAATAGTTATACACAAGTTGCCATGAAAACATCATTTATCTATAGAGAGAATGCAACCTAAGTAGTTATGCAACTATTATCATGTTGTATTGCACCTTTACCTTTCCTGCGGCCTGGAGTCTGCAGAGGTAGCTGGTGTTTTATGAGCGTAAGTGAAGCAGCATGTTGCAAAGGAGATGCACACTGCTCTCACTCACACACATATACACACACACACACACGGGGACTTCAGCTTTGCATTCTTGTTTTATAGTTTTTTTCCCTTTTAATCTAAACTAACAGTAATTGAAACTGAATGTGACTGACCTTCCTGCATGGAAAAATTTAAGAGAATTTACCTCAGTCTTCATCTGTTCCTCCAAGCAGGAGATAACTGAAATAGTTGGAAGTGTTGCCTACTGGCTAGAGCACCAGACAGGCACTGAAGGGACCTGGGGTCCATTCCCAGCTCTTCAGCTGGTCTGCTGGGCACATTTCGTCACCTCTCAGTGCCTCAGCTTCTCCATCTGTAAAATGGGGATTAAGATACTGATCCCCTTTGTAGAGCACTTTGAGATCTATGGATGAAAGCACTATATAATACTTAATAAATAAGCATTATCAGATTCACTTTGTAATAGCTCCCACTGTACATAACTCTGGGAGTGTACATAACTCCGGTTGTTCAGTGTTATGAGTAGAAGTCTGGGAACTTCTTGCTTCGTCTTCTGACTCTATCTCAGACATAAGTGATACATATAAAGTAGGATTGTCACTAGCCCTAATCCTCCGAGTGAAACAGGAGGGAGCCAAGGCCCCCAAGCCCATATGCAACCATTTAAGAGCTATTGTGACTCTGGATCCTCAGCTCAGTTGCTGCTGTTCCCTGTGAAGGAGGGGTGGAATGCAGATACAGTCATGGCTCTCTGCCCCCTGCCCCTTAAATACTCTGGCCAGAGGAGCAGGCTGAACATGAGGAAAGATTCAGGGCTGCACTAAATTCTTACTGTTACCCTCCCTTGGGAGCAAGAGTTCCTCCAGAGGCGGTATATCTAAGAGTGATACCATACTCAAGACTGAGCCTAAAAGTTCTATGTAGCCTATGATAAAAGTATTCCTGAGAGATAAAGAGTTTAAGCAAAGGAGAAGAGATGCACCCATTGGATTTAAATCCCAGCTCCTTCTATAATTTAACATTGTCTTTCAGCCACTGAACAGGGACTCATTTATGTATTATTTTCACTAACATTGTTCAATGCCCCAGGCTTGCATGAATGTCATAAGACCAGACCTGAAGAAGAGCTCAGTATAGCTTGAAAGCTTGTCTCCCTCAGCAACAAAGTTGGTCCAGTAAAAGATATCACCTCACCCTCCTTGTCTCTCTAATATCCTGCCCACACTGCTACAACAACACTTCATGAGACCTCTCTGTCACATAGTGAAACTGTGGTAAGCATTGCACAATTGGCCAGGGTGGGCTGTGGTTTGCTCAGTTCCTTAAATGGGTATTGAGAAGACACTGACTGATGACCTATACCAAATTTGAAAGTTCCAGATGCAAAACCAATTGTTGACATCATCGTAATTAATCACAAAGAGTGGTAGATGGCCACATCAGCCAACTTAGCATAATCATGGTATTTTTCATCAGTGCTTTCTGCCACTCATATCATGGGTTTTAGAAGAATGTTTTGCATATGTTTTGCTGGTTGTTGTGACTCGTTTGCTGACATTTAAATGTTGTGAACTTTAAAAAAAATCTGTTTAGAAAATGCTTATCAACTCATTCCCTTCAGCCAATGAACATTCAGTGGGAACAGCAATGGCCTGATTCTCCACTGGGTGCAGTCATTTACACCTGCACCAAAGGAGGGTAAATCAAAAGTATTTTGCACTTGTGCTGTAACTGACAAAGAGCAGGGCAATGGAAAATCATGTTCCTTGAATTCCTGGTATTTAGCCCCCAAATTATGCCCCCATTTGTAATATTGAAACATTAGGGCCTAAGACTAGATGTGGGAAGTAAGTTACTCACCTGAGCTGCTGACATTGCTACTCCCCAATCTGTGTTCTGACAACTTCTTCGGAGAGTAAGTGCAACTACACTTGCTTTGCAGCAGGGGGAGATCATTTTGTGATTGTTTGCCATTTTGCACCTGAGTAGGAGGGCCGGGTTCAAGTAAATAAGGCGACTCACTCCCAAATCTTAATCTCAGTTCTACAACTGACTTTATGCAGGCAGACCCAGCCACCCAGGCAGAACCTCAGTGAAGTCAATGGGGTTCTGGGCAGATACAGAGTTCTTCCTCAACTGAGGAAGCTTGTTGGGGTCCTACTTTCCACACACACTCACTCTCCCTTCTACACGAGAGTCCAAGGTTACGGTGCATAGAGAGTGGAGTTATAGCTGCAACAATGGGTTTGCACCCGTGACGGTTCTAAATATAGAATAAATGTAAACTTTCCCCACCATGCAATGTAATACAGAATCAAGGGCCTTTTATTCATTAAGCTGAGTTCTCATATGCTTTAAGTGCCCAGTGGATGCTGACAGAACATAAGTTCAGCCATTTTCTTTTCTCTTTGTTTCCAAAATCTATATTCTTTTCATTACGTCAGTGTTCATTTAGCTTTTACAAATGATATCTCTATTAGGATTTCAGTGCAAAATACACCTTGATTTAAAACGGAAGAGGATTCTGCGAGATAAAATGATATCTCTGAAGACAGTATGTGTCTCTCCCCTTCCCAGTTTTTGTCCATGGAAATTATGAAATTTGCAAGATTATTTTAATGTCTATTAGAGTTATTCGTGTATCAGTAACATTTTTGAATATTGCTTTTTTGCAGGTGCTGGAGAATCAGGAAAGAGCACTGTTGTGAAACAAATGAAGTAGGTACATGAATATTAATTTCAGTTATAAAATTTGAATATTTGCAGTATGTATAGCAAACGTCTTAGCTATCAGTAATTTTATTTTCAAATAAAATGCAAAAAAAAATAATTAAAATCAACTTCCAGCTCCAACATACAAAGCTAAATACAAAATGATTGGAGATATATAGCTGATTTTCTAATCAAATATATTTGGCAATCTTGCACTGATCCAACTACTACTGAAGTCAAGCAGTCTTTCCATTAGCTTCCACAGGAATTGCATCAAGCCATGAATAAGGCTGCGTGTCTGTCATGGAGGTCATAGAAGTCATGGATTCTGTGACTTTCCATGACCTCTGTGATTTCTGCAGCGGCTGCTGCTGGGGCAGTCCCAGGCCACCACATCCCCCCAACCCCAGCAGCAGCAGTAGTTTGGGTGTAGGAGGGGGATCAAGCCTGGGAGTTCTTGTGCAGGGCAGTGCTTACCTCGTGGGGGTGCTCCCTAGAAGCGGCCAGCACGTCCGTGCAGTTCCTAGACAGAGAGGCCAGGGGGTTCTGCATGCTGCCCCTGCCTGCAGGCACTGCCCGCGCAGCTCCCATTGGCTGCATTTCCCAGCCAATGGGTGCTCCGGAGCCAGAGCTAGTGGCGGGGGTGGTGTGTGAAGCCCCCCTGACTTTCCCTCCCCCTAGGACCTGCACAGACATGCTGGCTGCTTCCAGGGAGCTGTGAGGAGGCAGGTAGGGAGCCTGCCAATCCTGCCAACCCCTCTCCCACCAGCAACAGTGGAGGTCCTTGGGCATGTGTCACTGCTCACCCACCCACCAGCACCAGTGGCGGTCCCAGGCTGCCCCACCCCAGCAACTACGGTGCCCCTCCGGGCCACCCCCCAGCCCCCATGATGCCTCCCCTGGCCAAGTTTTATTTAGGAGCATATAGTACAAGTCATGGACAGATCACAGGCTGTGAATTTTTGTTTACTGCCCGTGACCTGTCCATGACTTTTACTAAATATACTTGTGACTAAAACATAGCCTGAGCCATGAGTATTAGATCAAGGAGTATAATTGAACTCATAAATCCGTGCTTTGCTTCTCAGAGTGTTGATCACTGTTGATCTTCACAGAATTACTCTAATTCCTGTCTATAGCCAACTCCCTAGTGAAGGCAAAGATTGCGTCTGACACTTGTGCCCTGTGCAGAGTGGGAGATGCAAGCAGACCCCATTGCACATTTTACACCAAGTCTAGGGACAAGTGCAGGGAGTGATGTATTTGTGCACCCACAGATGCAAACCTCTCCAAAGGGCATGGAAAGAAGTTGGGATGATGGCCCTACTCCACTTGCAGGCATCCATGGTCCCAGCTGGGCATGGTGGGAAGTGCAGGTGGGATCATCCAAAGGGCAATATCCCTTCACACACTCTCTTTGGGGATTTTGATTATGCCATTACCACAGATAAACCTAGTGTAGAAACTGTTCACTCAACAAGGGCCTGGTCCCGCTTCCACTGAAGTCAATGACAGTTTTTCCATTGATTTCAAAGGGAGTTGGACTAGGCACTTCATTGTGGACTATTTTTTATATTTATAGCTAGGCTGTTCACATTCCTTTACATGTACCTAAGCAGGCCAATTTTTGCAAAGGTAGCTAAAGAAGTAGTTTAAGGAGGTAACTCAACTGTGCCATGCCAGTGGCAACATAACTCCTACTTAAATGTGCAGCCCATGTCCTCCTTTACATTTACAAGCTCGTAAAATCGTATTGTTTAATCAGGGCTTATTTTTCCAGGTAAATTTGTGAATTATTGCCTAAAATTGCTTTTTATAGTCATCTGAAAAATACAGAGAGTAATCACAAAATTCCAGAGCCCTAACCATTGTAATTATTTGAGCATGCTGCCACATTACTGGTATCAATCTGTTCAAATGTAAACAGCGTTTTTATAGAGGGAACACTTTATCTCTTATTTACATTTTTCTGGTTATTTGACATCCTGATTGACCCGTTTAAAGAGTAATTTGAACAATGTTGGGCACAGGGATAAATGCCATAATGGCATTTTTTTTTTTACTTTTTTTCCCTTTGGTTTTGCTGCAGGACAATTTTAATAACATCACCATAGCTTTTACCAAATGTTTTTGCCAACTTTTCTGGTTCACGTAAGATCATGCATTTTTTATTTCCTTCATTGTAAGTCTGATTGAGCAGCACATCCGTACTCTGCAAAGTGCTTTAAAATATATGTAACTCCGACTGAAGTTACATATATTTTGTAAGTCTTTTGCTGAATAGGGCTAAACTTAAGCTTGTTCTACTGAATTGGGAACTGTGAGAAATCTGATGGCTAATTTACTTGATGGCATTAGAGGTAAACCTGAAAGGCTCCATGTTATTTTTAAAACCCCATGTCTATAAGATTTAGAGCTAGTGGACAATGGGTTTTTTTTTCCATAGAAAATTATTACAAAAAATTGTTTTCATTTTTGTTAATAAAATCCATGGAAAAATTTGACTTTTTGGTGAAATATCAAAACCAAAATATGTTGGCCAAAACCTGAAATATTTCAATATTCAATGGTTTGATTGTCAGGTGTTTGCTTTTTCAAAAAAAAGTCAAAATTTTCCAAAAAAATTGTTTTGTTGAAAACTTTCCTGTCAGAAAACAGTTTTGACAGAAATTTTTTGACTAGCCGTAATGAGGCCTTCCTAATACTACTAATACGAGTTTTAATGAATACATTACAATACTATATTTTCTATTATTCATCATGACAGAGATATCTGTAGACCTGATCCAAATCCCACTGAAGTCTGAATTATTCCACTGACTTCTGTATGCTTTGTACAACATCCTCTGATACATAAAGGAGACTTAGAGAGTCTTAGCAGAGAAAAAGCTAATTTGCAGTTAGGATTGAGGAAGATAATTCTTCAGCTGTTAAAACTGTTCTTATCCTTCTGAGAATTTACAAGGTGATATTACTGGTTTTAAATTTTCTCTAAAGAAGGCTATGCGTGCATTTGAAAATGTTTCCTTGCGTGTTAAAGTCACACATAAAGAGAATAGGGGACTGCTGCTAACTAACTGTTCCTCGAGGTGGGTAGCCTGGATGCTGCCAGAGGACGTGAATATAAATATAAAAGCCTCAAGAGAAAACAAGTATTTTTCTTTTTGTAATTACAGTAACTAGTGCTATTTTGATGCCCTCTATTTTCTTTCTTTCTTTGTTGTTCAAATGCTTTTAAGGATAATAATAACATTTAAAATGACTGTTTGAGAATTATAAGTACATTTGCCTGTCTTCCCTTCAGATGTTCACAACCCCCCACCCTTCAAAACAGACAGTAAAAATGTGTTCTTTTAATCCCACAACTTCCACACAGACCTTACTGCACGCACTGCTAAGAGGCATGCAGAGTAAAACAGCCAACCTTAGACTTTGAATGTACTGTAGTTTGTAGTTTGCTTATATTTCATGCCATTGTAGGTACTAAAGTACCTCATTTTTATAGATGGAGGGCTATAAAGGTCTCCTCACAAGTTCCAAAATATCTTGAAAACATATCGGAAATAATTTTTTTCTGTAACAAATAGGATATACAGAAAGCGTGATGGAATTATACAATGTGAAGGTTTTTTGATATTCATTTGGATGACTTTCTCATGACCTGGTTTGCCACTCATGACCAACATGGACATTCCAAGCTCACCCCAATAAGTACTCCATGGGACTTCATACCCCCATGTACCCTGTACATGGCTCATATGTTACATTCATTTGGCATTCATGTTGTCTTTCATTTTGAACATTTCTAGAGGTTCTAGAGGTTTTTCATTCTGGAGCCAAAGCCCACTGAAATCAATGGAAGTCTCTGAAGCCTTCCACTGTCTTCGAAGGGCTTTGAAACAGATCCAATATATATTCATTTTGAGAATGTCACCCAAACCACTAGGCATTTCCAAAATGGAAGGTAAGCTTTGAACTATTTTGGAACTGTTTTAGAGAGGGGTTTTTGGTACCTCACTGTATGCAAAGTTGTATCTTTGCCTTTTCTTGTGTGATTTGGGTCAGAGATATTATACGATTCATAGACATTCCATTCTAGCCTACTCTCAACTCAACTTCCTCATATACGACTTCATGCTTGGGGTTGAGTCTGCTGTCCGCAGTCTCCAATCCCATTGAAGTATCCGTGGAGCTCTTGGTGGTAAAGGTGAGGTCACTGAAGAGGATGGCAGCCAGCTCCTTATAGAAGCATCAACTTTTCGGCGCAGCACTAGAGCAACGGTTTCACTCCCTTGCCTTCTGATATGCCTACCTCAGCTCCTTTATCTTTGCATGGTACTGCTACGTGTCCCATTTGTAGCCCTTCTCAAGTATGCCATGAGAAATCTGGCCATAGATATAAAAGTCCCTACAGCTGGAGTGCAGCTGGGACTGCACAGCCTCCTCTCGCCATAGTACCAGCAGATCCAACAACTCAGGTGTGCTTCAAGCAGGAGAGCATTTGCTGCATGGAGCCACCATTGTCATCTGGAAAGATGTGATGTGAGCTGTCCATGCTGAGCAAACAGGAAGTGGCATTTCAAAAACTCCCAGGTCTTTAAAGAAGGAGGGGCGGATTCCTGTGTACCTGGGTGCAGGGCAGCAGAGTATTAACTGCTGACCAGAGCGGTCATGAAGGGCATTGTGGGACACCTCCTGGAGACCATTTACAGCAGGGGTAGGCAACCTATGGCACATGTGCCGAAGACAGCATGTGAGCTGATTTTCAGTGGCACTCACACTGCCTGAGTCCTGGCCACCAGTCCGGGGGACTCTGCATTTTAATTTAATTTTAAATGAAGCTTCTTAAACATTTAAAGAAACCTTATTTACTTTACATACAACAGTAATTTAGTTGTATATTATAGACATATAGAAAGAGACTTTCTAAAAATGTTAAATATGTTACTGGCACGTGAAACCTTAAATTACAGTGAATAAATGAAGACTCAGCACACCACTTCTGAAAGGTTGCCAACCCCTGATTTATAGCAACATAACCAAGTGACGTGTATACACTGACTCTTCATAGATATAACTTTGCGGCAGAAACCTCTTTGCTTCTCGTCGAGGTGGTTTTATTAAGTCGGCAAATCAGGAGAGTTTTGTCAGCAGAAGGAGCATTGTGGTGTGTACACCTCCACTGTTTTGTCAACAAAACTGTGTAGTGTAAACAAGGCCCTAGTGTAGCTTGTCCCTTGCAAGAAAAGTCCCTCTGTACACTTCTGTTCATTCAGAGCTTCATTGTCACGGCCCTTGTTCTGCTGGGCAGGGATTCCTACTTCGCCCTGCTGGTAGGGTAACTCTGGATACAGGGCAACAGCAGGAGTAGCTCACTTGGTACCCTTTCTTCACCTTTGAGTAAGTGGGCAGGGAGTGGGAGTAGCCTTGGCTCTCTGCCCTGTATTTCCAGTCAAACACCTGGCTGGATGCACAGCAGGGAGTAAGCTGCACCCTAAAATGGGGGAAAGTAACTTATTCCCCTCCAGAGCCAGTGAGGAATCATGTCTGAAGGCTTGTCTTCATGTACTGTGCTGTAGCGACACATCTGCACTGGCGCAGCTGCACCGCTGTAGCACTTAAGTGCAGACGCGACTATGCCGAGGGGAGAACTTCTCCTGTTGGTGTAATTAATCCACCTCCCTGAGGGACGGTAGCTATGTCAACAGGAGAACCTCTCCCATCAGCATAGTGCCATCTACACGGCACGGTTAGGTCGGTATAATTATGTCTCTCAGGGGCATGGATTTTTCACACCTCTGAGCGACATAGTTATACCAGTATAGGTCTGTTGTGTAGACCTGGCGTGAGTAACAATTTGCTCTTTGTGCTGCTCCTCGAGCGGTGCAATTAGGCACCATCCCTAACTCGGACAGATCGTGAAGTTCCAATCTATCCCTCAGTGTTAGATCTTCCATTCACCCTCACTGTCCATCTGGCTGTGGAATAAGAAAGCTGCCATCCCAGTCCTTTTGCTCCCTTTAGCCCAAGGACTGTTCCCTGCTAGTGCCCTACTATATTAGCAAAAACAACAAGTTCTTGTGGCACCTTAGAGACTAACAAATTTATTTGGGCATAAGCTTTTGTGGGCTAGAACCCACTTCATCAGAGGCATGGAGTGGAAAATACAGAAGTAGGCATATATATACATAGTACATGAAAAGATGGGAGTTGCCTTACCAAGAGGGGGGGCAGTCTGATGAGACAATTCAATTAACAGTAGAATACTAAGGGAGGAAAAATCACTTTTGTAGTGGTACTGAGGGTGGCCCATTTCAAACAGCTGACAAGAAGATGTGAGTAGCAGTAGGGGAAATTAGTATGGTAAAATTAGTAATGACTCAACCACTCCCAGTCATTATTCAGGCCTAATTTGGTGGTGTCCAGTTTGCAAATTAATTCCAGTTCTGCAGTTTCAAGTTGGAGTTTGTTTCTGAAGTTTTTTTGTTGAAGAATTGCTACTTTTAAGTCTGTTATTGAGTGACCAGGGAAATTGAAGTGTTCTCCTACTGGTTTTGTAATGTTATAATTCCTGATGTCAGATTTGTGTCCATTTATTCTTTTGCGTAGAGACTGTCCAGTTTGTCCAATGTACATGGCAGAGGGGCATTGCTGGCACATGATGGCATATATCACATTGGTAGATGTGCAGGTGCCCCGGATAGTACGTGGGCAGAGATGTGTTGAAATAGTGATTTTGGACCTACCCACCTCTTCACCAGCCAGAAGAGTTGGCTGACTACAGAGACTCACACTTGGCTTCACATTTCCTGATTTACAAATGGTTCTACTAGAGCAAGCTACCTTACGTTCTTCTTAGTATTCAAACAGAATTCAAAAGCACTTGTTATCCCGTTCTTCTTGAACCTTTACTTGAAAGTTGTCTGAGATCTGTTTTTCTGTTTTTCAGGATCATCCATAAAGATGGCTTCTCGAATCGGGAATGCATGGAGTTCAGATCTGTTATTTACTGTAACATATTGCAATCCATCCTGGCTATCGTGAAGGCGATGTCCACTTTAGGGATTGATTATAAAAACCCTGCTTGTAGAGTGAGTATGACATCTGTGCCTCTGAAACAGGCACACAAATATGAACTTTTGTATCAAGATAATGGATGCCTATGGGATAGCAAAAGAGCTCAGCCTTTGTTTTACTATAGTGGGCACATTTATTCTGCTTGAATTTTGTTTGTGTCACAGTGTCCTTAAGCATCTGAATTGTAACATTTAACATTTAATTGAACATTTTTTTGAAGGCTGACACATGAGATTGGAGATCTAAACTTTTGAGCAAAATGTTATTCAATTTGTACAAACGTTGACCAGAATCCAAACTGGTAACTCATCCCCTCACCACTAATAAGAGAGAGAATCCCTTTGTGTTTAACAGCTACTTTTCCACTGTTGTTGGGAAGTGCAATGAATATTTCCCTTTTATGGACAAATCTGGGTGCTCAGTTTGGAGGCTGAAAGGTCACTGAACCATGGGGAGAGTAGTACAGAGTTACACTGCCCGCTTGTGCTTCCCAGAGCTCCCACATTGTGCAGAAGCAGCACACCTACCACTGCATCTGTAAGGGGTGCAGCGTCTCCTCCCCTATGTGGCTGCTTAGTTCTCCTGCTGGTGCACAGAGGAAGACGTGACCTAATCTTCATCCCTCACTTCTCTCTCCATCCCCATTAGGGTGGCTGGTGGCACTAGTGGTGCTGGTACTTTCCAATCCCTGAGTACAGATCAAAGTAACAAAGCAAAACAACTTTCAAAAATTAAAAAGAGAACAGGCAATTTGTTCCAATGGTTAGAACACAAGACTTGGAATTAGGACATCTCATTCAATCAAAGGCTTGCTGCATCTTATTCTAGGTAAATGCCAACATTATCAAAACAGTGTGCCCAAAAGTAGGTTTCTACATCCTTACTTAGGCACCTAACTTAATAGCCTGGTGTTGAACAGCCAGAACACACATTTAAATTAATAGGAGTTTGGGGTATTTGGCACGTGAAAATCAAAACAAGTCATTTAAGTGCTTGCATTAGGCACCCACCTTTGAAATGTTTGCCTTATTATTTTAGCTTCATACATGTGCATGGTGCTTTGCAAAAAAATATTAGAAGACTAGGTCCTTGCGCTGAGGGACTCTCAGAGTAGGTAAGAAAGATCACACAAAAGAAGGAAAAATTCGCTTTTGCGCTGATGGTGTGAACAAGGCCTACACATCATAGGTTCTATCTACACTGCAAAAAAAAAAAAAGACACATGGCAGCGCGTCACAGAACCAGGGTCAACTGAACCAGGCTCACGGGGCTCCCACTATGAGGATAAAAATAGCAGTACAGATGTTCAAGCTGGAGCCCAGGTTTGAGGCCCACCCCTTTGCTAGGTTTCAAGAGCCTGGACTCTAACCTGAGCCCAAATGTCTATACTGTCATTTTTGTCCCCCAGAGCGTGAGTCCCGCAAGCCCAAGTCATTTGATTTAGGCTCTAAGACTCGCTGCCATGGGTCTTTTTTTTTTTTTTTTTTTTTTTTTTTTTTTTTTTTTTGCAATATAGACATACCCACAGAAAAAAAGACTAATGTGGGATTACATTGATGCAGAGCCCTTATGCTTGTCCTGTGCACAGGGATGAATTTTTCCTTTAGTGAAGATACAAAACAACGGGTAAGGAAGAAAAACAGGGGAGTGGCTAAACAATCAAAAATGGAAATACAATTTCACCAAAAATATTCAAAATTTTGAATTTGTTTCTGTTTTGCAGAGTCCAAAACTAAACTTTCATAAAAAATCACAAAAATAAAACTTTATAAAAAAGTTTTTGATTTTCAGACTTTGGAATTTTAGTTTTTCACTCTCCCACTCTTCTCTTCCTGTTTTCACCACTGAATGTAATAAAATGAATGTTTTTGTTTTATTTTGTTTTTCTCATTTTTTTTCATTATAACTTGTCAAAATTTGTCCAACTTTTGGGAAAGTTCCAGTGTCAAAATTCCAGTGTTTCAATTTTGCAAGTCTGTTACTTTTCCAAGGCTGAGTGAGTTTTGAAAAATTACAGAGTGAAGAAAACAAAAAGGAAAAGTGGGAAGAAAAACCAAGTCTTTCTATTGCATTCAGTGGCAAAAAGGAAAATGGGGCATAAAGAAGGAAAAGCAAAAGTCAGAAATTTAAAAAAATCTGTCTCTTTTTGAAAATCAAAACAAAAATTCATTTTGAAATTAAACTAAATAAAAATGTCTTACATTGTCTTCAATTTAGAATTGAAAATGACATTTTCGGGGGGGGAACAATCATTTATGAAGAAACCATAATTTTTGGTTGAAATTTTTCGAACAACTATGAGGCTATTTGGTTGCAGTCATTTCAATTGTCTTATTATATTACTTAGCTTGGTGAGAAATGATGGTAAGGGATTATTTTCTATAAATATCCACTGATATAACAGTGTATCAAGTGATCCTTATATAATCAAGCTCTTTATTTAAACTCTGCTTCTAAGCCATTAGATATTGAAAAAAATATATATTTTCCTCATAGTACATGGCCTGCAGTCTTTTCTTGGTTAATTACAACAGGACACACACAACTATGAATAATATATTTAAAACTGCCACTCTTTTCTTTTTCAGTTACAGGTTCCTTCCCTAAAGTCCACATCAGAAGGGAAATGCATTCATTAGCTGGATTCACTTAGCAGCTGGGGCAGGAGGTAGAGTTGTTGTGCCCTAAAGCTAGCAAAACCCATGTCATTTTTTTTCCAATTACATTAAAAATATTCTTGAGAAATTTTTGTCTTAAATCTCACTAACACTTTAGCTCAGACGACATGTCTCTGATACTACATAAAAAAAATCTTTCTTGCCATGTCGATCTGCCCTGAATAGCTCTACTGTGTTAGGATGGAATTGACGTGTGGTACAGAAAGCCAGAGGATGTTCTCTTAACCACTTAAATCCTGCTTTGGACCTGTACCAGAAAGTGGTGTGATAAGCTGTGAGGACATGCAAGTGTGTGTATGTGTTCCCTGTCCCATACACGCACACACAGAAAAGTTGCACAGATCAACATAATAACAGAAAAAAACCACTACAAGAATGAGAAATTCCTAAACCACTATGATTCATTATTAAATAAGTATGTTTCAGAAAGAGATCAAGGACAAGAATATGTTTGAACTCTACTTACTGAAATTTCCCTTTAGGAAGATGAAAGACAATTGTACACTATGGCAAATTCTCTAGAGGATGGATCCATGACTCCTGAATTGTCTGAAATCATAAAGCGACTGTGGAGTGACCCAGGAATCCAGGCCTGCTTTGAAAAGGCAGCAGAATATCAGCTCAACGACTCAGCAGTTTAGTAAGTGACAAGAATTATACCTTAAGAGCATTTAGCTATTACAACGATGTGCTCTCAAAAAAGACCTAAAATTAGATGGTCTTTACCAGAGCTTTTAAAGGGTGGCTTCTACTAGACATTAATTTATTATTACTGTCCAGGAAATACAGGAAATATAGCCTAAATATTGGGAGAAAGGCAGGGATGCATCAGATGTGGTGGGCGAAAATGAATGCTTGGTAACTTGAAAAAACCCAAGCTAATTTTTGATTTGCCTATGATGAATTAGCCACATTTAAACAAAGAAAACAAGTAATGATAAAAGGATATTTCATTCTTTGAAATTAGGTTGATAAAATAGTTGAAATATTCTTAGACTTTTGTAAGGTATTTGATTTAGTACTACACAACAGTCAGACTAAAGAATTAGTACTATATAATATCAATCACATGGTTTAAGAACACCTAAATGATAGATTTCAAAGTAGTTATCAATGGGAAATCATCACTGAAAGGGAGTGTTTTCTAGTGGTGTTTTCCTGGGGTTGGTACTAGGTTATTAGGGTCACAGCATTCAATCAGAGAAATTGTATAAAAAAATACTCTTTCTGGAAGGTGGCAGTTGCAATGTGATGCTAATTTATTTCTTAAAATCCAGAACCATAAAACAAAGAACTAAAAACAATGAGAAAGTAGAGAGACACAACTCGTTCCACCTTGCTCTAGGTTGGCTCTTGCACACTGACTCTGAAAGAGGCAGGTCATCCACTTCCCTTCAAACCCCTTGCAAACTTAAAGTGATAGCTTGTAATTTTAACACAATTTTCAATACCCCACGTAGGCTTGATGCTAGTCAAGATTTTCATCAATGATCAGGAAGTAAGCAGAAAATCATTGATAAAAATGTGTGGATGACACAAGATTGGTAGAGTGGTAAATGATGAAGAGATAATAGATACATCTTTAGGCGCCTAAATATCTTTGAAAATCAGAGCTTCAGACCATGATCCTGCACCGTTAAAGTACAAGTGAGTTTTGCCATTGCATTCAAAGCTCTTATGGTCAGCTTAAAGCCTACTGGAGCCAACTAGCCATTCTAAAATTGCACTTAAATTGCTTTTAAAACTATTTAGATTGTAAGCGCTTTGGAGTAGGGACCATCTTTTTGTTCTGTGTTTTGTTCAGGGCCTAGCATGATGGGAACCTAATCCATGACTGTGGCCCCTAGATGCTATTGTAATACAAATAATACATAATAAAAGCCACTTCCTCAGATGGTGTAATTCAGTATAGCTCCACTGATTTCTATGGAGATACTCCAATTTACATGTGCTGAGGATCTGGCCCCAAGAGTTTCATTGACTGATCTTTGAACTTTTTTGTTAGGTGAGTCCAGTAAGTTTGGACACTCTCCTTCTTTCTGGTGTTTTTATTGTTTGTTTGTGTTTCTTCAACTTCTTGAACTCTGGAGGCCATCTGTATTTTTAGGGTATCAAAATTTGGAAATTCCTTGTCCAAATCAGTTCAAATTTGGCTGAAAATGTTTACCTTGGAGTCAGTCACAATTTATCCAAATTTAAGGTCAGTGTAACGGGGAAAAAAACTACCGTTATAATAGAAATTCAGTTGCAGCCTGAACTATGGAATGACAGAACTAGCACTTAATGCCTCCAACTTGTTTAGGCACTTGACTGTTTTTGTGTACAAGGTGTGTGTATATTGACTAGCATATACACGTGTGCTTTACTACTTTTATACATAGTGAGGACTGCCATGGCTCCTGACTCCCATAAACTGACCTCTGGCTAGAGTAACTGCTCAGCCATGTGCTCAGAGAACAGGAATTTAGACCCAATGAACAAGAATTAGATGACAATTTTAAAACAATAGGTTGGCCATTTCTGCTGGACATACATAACAGGCTGTCATTGAAATGCTCAGATGAGCTGAAGTTCTCCTTTCTCCTGTGAGGTCTATTCAGTTTACAATATGAAAATCCCATTTGTTTACTAATCTGCAGGGACTGGGAAATCCCAGTGCTTGCACTTTTTAAATTTGCAGGTATGTTAAACAGTGCCAGATTAGGATGGTGAGCTGCGGCGTTTGCTTTTGTAGTTCTCTTATTAGCTGAACTGTACATAGGCACATCCCACGCTGGGTAGACCTTGTGTGAGAGATGAAGAAAGCACAAAGCCTAAGGAACATCAGAGAGACGGCCATTCCTGCTATATTCCTTGTTTGCCTTTGATAAACAAATCACTGTAAAAGTGCCAGCTCACAAACATCCTAGAGGTCTGAAGATGCTGACACCATTGTTAGATCACATATCAAAACTGATGTATTTTGCCTTTACCTTTTGTTGCTATTTGGATATCAGTTGTAAGAGTCAATATACTTATAAGCCAAAAAAAGTTCTTGCCTTCCTTTTTGTTGCTGGTTCATAACTCTCTTTATGTTAGCTTTTAACCTCTTAACGGAGGGAATCTTTACATGTTAGGGAGTTGCGTTACTGATGAGCCATTTCTAAACCTTTACTTGAGGTTAAAAGAGATAGGAGAAGGGTGAGTTTCAGGATGGTCAATACACTCAAGACTCATGAGATCTCATTCAATCCCTGGCTCTGCCACAGACTTCCTGTTTATTCCAGGCAAGGCATTTAAACTTCTGTGCCTCAGTTTACCCCTTGGTAGAATGGGAATGGGACTTCCTATATAACAAGGGCGCTGTGAGGATATTAACAAAATGGGCCCCAACTTGGGTTAAGCCTCCCTGTACTACAATAATATCAATGTGAATTAACAGTAGTAATTAATAATAAAGAAAACATACATTCCTGGACCTTCAACTTGTAAATTCATGCATGTGCAAGGAAATGAACCTTAGTTATGAATTATTCTGAACATTATGTTCACTCATTATGACATTATTTCATTTAGAAGAGGAAAGATATTATAGCAACAACCTGGCAGCATTGTCTGATGCTCAGTTTCCTGGCAGATCTTGTTCTATCAGAGGGATTTTGTCATGATGGCAACTTCTACTTGATTGAACTAAGTTAACTAGACAAACTACCTCTCTGACCTGTGCTTTCTTAGCATTCTGGAGGAAGATTAAAGATGTGCTTGAGCTGAAGTTTTCCAGCAGATGTTGAATGCATGGGACTAAATTCTTTTCTTCTTTATGAGGGCAGATCCCCATTGAAACCTATGGGATACTACTCTGTATGTGAGAGTAGAATGGGTCCAAAGAAACGCCTTGACACAAGTGTAACTCTATTGACTTCAGTGGAGTTTCTCCCAGTTTACAGGTGTGGAAGAGAAAAAGAGAAGCAAACACAGGCCCATTTATTTTGGAGGAAAAACACTCAGTTTTATTGTTATCAGAAATCCCCTTTGATTCACGGATTATTAAACTCTGTTAAATTTCTTTAGCTATCTCAATGATCTGGACAGGCTGACAGCTCCTGGATATGTTCCCAACGACCAAGATGTTCTGCGCTCACGAGTGAAAACAACTGGAATTATTGAGACTCAGTTTTCCTTCAAAGATATGAACTTCAGGTATAAAACCCTCTGATGCTTCTTGGTGGGTTTGTCACATTTCAGGCTCTTTGTAAAAGGTTGAAAAAATAATTACAAAAGGCTGATTCCTCTGGACGCTACTTATCCAAAAAGGCTGGTATGTTAATAACTCAGTTGTGGTATCTTTGAACCCTCTATTACTTATTTGATAGTTCATAACTGAAACAAGCAAAATACTGTGTTGTAAACATATCAAGTTTAAGTTCATAATGAAAAGCTTTTTAAGAGATCCCTAAGGAATTTGAATTAGAGTTTAATCTTGCAGTCCATACTCAGGTAAAACTCCCACTGTCTTCCTGTCTGAGTACGGATTGCAGCAGCAGACCTCAAAGGGCATCTTTACATTTGCAAACGTCTAAGAATAGGTTTCATGCTGTGCCACCTGCATGGTGCCTTGTGATTCCTGTGAAATTTGGTTACCTAAATGATTTTAACAGCGTTCAAACATTTTACTATTACGGATTTGCATCTGCTTTCTTTCTTTTATTTATTTATTTTTTAACAGCAAGAAGAACTATGATTTGAATTGGAACTGAAAATTATTAGTGTGGGTCAAAAATTGGAATTTCTGTCTGGTATGAAAATCCAATACTTCAACATTTGTTTTCATCCTGAATAAGGAAGAAGAAAAAGAAATCAAAATGTCCTCAATTTTCTTGGAACAAAAGTTCTGAAAAATATTGATCAAAACTAAATGGTCCAACATTTTGAAATCTTCAATGTTTCATTTCTAACTTCTAGCTTTGTTCAATATCTAACTGCCACCTCCACAACTCCCCCTCTACCTCCTAGTTTAGGTGCTTCATTCCTCCCATTCTCCTCTGTGGGCTGGACTCCATCTCCCGCCACTGTCATGGGATTCCCATGATGCACTGACAGTTCAACTGGACGGGGGAAGAGGACACTGCAGGGCACTATTAGAGAAGTAGTCCAGCCAGGAAGCCCAGCTCATACGGGCGAATGGGGGCATGAGTCACCTCAACCAGAACTCTTATGAGTAATTTAGGCAAATGCAGATTAATGTCAAGTGGTCCCAAAACAAAATGTTTCAATGTGACAGACTAATATGTTTCAATTTGAGTTGACTCCACTTGGATTTTATCACTGAGAAAAAAATTAAAAAACCAGCAGTCAAAAAATTTCCACAAAAAATTTTGATTTTGAAGAAACTGCATTTTTCATTGAATAAACATTGATGAAAAATTCATGACCAGCTGTCATAATTATGCCTTATGCTTGAAAATTGGCTATGTCTGTGTCTAACTACAGTCTTTTCCAGACACAAAGTAAAACATCCCCCTGTCAACACACCTATACTTCCAACTAAACAATTTTTGAAAAGGTTCATATTAAAAATATAACAAGTACCTCATAGCTCAGCTCAATGATTAAAGGCTCCTAAGTGACTGAATCCCTTTTAAACATTAGATTTTTGACTCCTAAATCAGTTAGGCATTGCAATGATGAGCACAGCAATACTTAAATACCTTTAAAACTCAGAGCCTTAACTGCTACTGCTAGGTCAACCAAGGTTGGATTCCCTTTACTCCTATGCTTTCTATTGATCGATCTGCCAGTTTGCCACATGCACAAGAATTAAACAAAGAAAATGATAATGGATTTGCATCGCTTTTTTTTTGTTAAGGTTAGGGAGGCTCCCTGCCTGTGTCTATTACTAAGGGCCACCTCCCCTATTCATTTCAATGGGAAATTTAACGTCCACTCCTGCACTGAGCTCTGGGTGGATGGGTTCCTTTACCTTTGCAGAGCCCTAGTGACTTAACTGGAGCTCTGAATGAATGCATGGGGCAGCCACACATAGCTCCTTGGAGAAGTAGGGCTTTGGTTTGTACTGGATCCCCAATACACATTTGGAAGAAAAAATGCAGGTCTGTTTGGCTTCCCCAAGGGGGAAGGAGAATAGTGCCCACCCAAGGCTTGAGACAGCTACGTATTTTACAATATCCATCCATTTCTAGTTACTTTGTGTCCTTTGGAGGTGTGAGTGTGTCTTCAGTTATCTACTGTTACACACCGTATGCATGTTATTTTTTTCTGCACAGAATGTTTGACGTGGGAGGACAGCGATCAGAGAGAAAGAAGTGGATTCACTGCTTTGAAGGAGTTACTTGCATCATATTTTGTGCTGCACTCAGTGCCTATGACATGGTCCTGGCGGAAGACAAAAATGTGGTGAGTCAGAAGAAAAAAAATAACCTTTTGTGAGTTGTGAAGATTTAATGTGTTCTCTGATGACACATTAGAAACCTTCCCTTCCCCTGTTTGCCAGAAGCTGGGAATGGGCGATGGGAGATGGATCACTTGATGATTACCTGTTCTGTTCATTCCCTCTGGGGGACCTGGCATTGGCCATTGTCTGAAGACAGGATACCAGGCTAGATGGACCTTTGATCTGACCCAGTATAGCCATTCTTATGTTCCCTTTCCTTTTCCTAATACCCTTCTTTTAACGGTTAACACACTATACTGGTATATTGATAGAAGAGCACATCAGAGTACAAGTAATACAAGGTGATGGACTCTGTCAGCTTCTAATCAGCACCTTTTGCATTTTAACAGAACAGAATGCATGAAAGCCTTCACCTGTTCAACAGTATCTGTAACCACAAGTACTTCGCTACCACCTCCATTGTGCTGTTTCTAAATAAGAAGGACCTCTTCCAAGAAAAAATAACAAAAGTTCAGCTCAGTGTCTGCTTTCCAGAATATGATGGTAAGGTGTAGGTTTCAAGGTGAAAAATACATTAAAATAATCAGCATAGGCAAAGTTGCCAAGAGCTATCAAAAGGTTATTAGGGCAAAAGGGCATTATGTTATCATTCTGTGCGGAGGCTATACTAATACACATCCAACCAAATTCAGAACCAACATAAGCAGGTGCAACACCACTGAAGTTAATGGAGTTTCACCTACTTACACCAGGCCTGAATCTGGCCCCTTTTTTCTGCATAACATAAAGATATAGTGTAAAATGTGTGAATGCTGGTCCTTTTAGGAGGTTATAATTTCTATGGATATAGAAAAAAGCCATTGTTACAGGCTGGTGCAGCAGAACACGTTAAGTCAGGATACAATCCTACAATCCACCAGTAGAAAAACAGTGCCATACTCCAGACTGTTATCCTAATGTGTACATTAAGGTCCAAATTTTCGAAAATGACTAGTAATTTTGAGTGCCCAACTTGGAATACCTTTCACAGGGGCCTGGTTTTCAGAATATCAGTTCTCCAGCACTTTCTGAAATTCAGGCCCCTTAAAGGTGTCTCAAGTTGGCTACCCCAAATTCCTACCCAATTTTGAGGCCATACAGTTAAACATTATGGGCCAGATTCAGTAGAGCTATGCTGATACCGGCTTAGGATCTGGCCTTGCATAAACATGACTGAGGCCCACCATTGTCTTCAGGCAGCAATCAGCCAAAAGTTTTCTCCTCCACATTATGCCCTTGGCTTAAGTGGATCCCCTGAACTTCCTTCCAGGATCCTTCTTTCTGTTAGGGAAGTACAAATACAATGCAGGAAAATTATATAAAGAAACAAATATTGCATCCTTAGACCTATTTGGCTTTCTTGCTTTTACTGGATCTTTTTCCTCTTTCTTCTTCTCGCCTGCCTTCCTGCAAGCCTTTTCATTTCTATTTTCAGCTCTTTTTTTCCTTTCCATTTTTGTCCTGCTATTTTCTCATCTTTTCCTGTTTCTCCCACTTACTGGTCTCGTCCCTTTGTCAAGTCCCCCAACTCTTTTACCAGCAGAAAAACAGCTCAATTTTCCAGGCTGTTTCGGAAGAGTTTAGCAATTTTGAGTGCCCAACTAGAGACACCTTTTAAAGGGGCCTAATTTTCAGAAGACGGGTTCTCAGCATTTTCTGAAAATCATGTCCCTTTAAGGTGTCTCAAGTTGGCCACCCAAAATTGCTAGTCAATTCTGAAATTTGAGGTTTGTGATTTTTCTTGCCTTTTTTTCCTCCTTCCTCTTCTCACCTTCCTTTCTGCCAGTCCTTTCTTTTCTATTTTCAATTCTTTTCTTCCTTTCCATTTTTGTCCTTCTATTTTCTCATGTCTTCCTCTGTTCCTAACACTTACTGCTCTCCACCTTTTGACAAGCCCCAAACCAGAACAATTATTTACATGATAAAATATGAATTTTGGTGCTTAACTTAATTTCAGAATTTTCAGGCCTGGGTGCCTCAAGTTATCTTCCTGACAGAATCGTTTGTTATCAGCTGCTATGAAGCCTTTGATGAAAAATGTTTGTCATCTGCTGTTGTCTCCCACTAGGACTAAACACATTTGTGGATGCAGGAAATTACATCAAGAAGCGGTTCCTAGACTTGAATTTAAAGAAAGAAGACAAGGAGATATATTCTCATATGACCTGCGCCACAGACACCCAGAACATCAAGTTTGTTTTCAATGCAGTAACAGACATCATAATCAAAGAAAACCTGAAAGACTGTGGGCTCTTTTAACCATTTGCTCCCTCAGCCCCATCCTCTCTATCTTCCTCTACCTCTCTCTTCTCACCGCTCTTTATCCTGCATGTCGGTTGTGGTGCAAAAATTAGAGGAAAGAGAAAGTGCTGCCAGCTGGGCTTTGGTTAGATATAACTTTATACCTTGGCTGTAGTTTGCATTGTAGAACAAAGACCCCTGTAAGGAGTGTCATGAGATTATATGATCCTGATGTTGAGAGATTCTGTGCTCCCATACCTCTTATTGGAATCAGTAGGAGTTTCCCACTAAAATCAATATGAGTTAAAGTTGATCAGCATTTCTCAAGATATGGCCCTGTATTCTTCAATGATGGGGGGAAAGTGGTGGAAAGTGAGTGAAAGACAATATGCAGGAAGGGTTGTGTGGGGTTTAAGAAAACCTTAATATTAAAAAACATATCTCTGAATATTATCCAGTCATTTCAGTTCTCTTATGTTTTCATGTTACATTGATGGTTCAAAATTATGTTCCATTAATTCAACAATTTTTATGCAAATATAGAATAATATGCCCTGATGGAATTTTAGATTATTGTATTTAGTTGGCTTATGGCGCAGCAATGCAAATCAGATTTCTCAATATTATTATTTATGTCAAAAAGTTTGTGGAATATATATATAGAAATACATACATAATTCATACAAGAGCTATATACTGAATTTTAAAAAAATGTAATATTGGAAGCATGTGGCATCCAATTTTGGGAAAAATCATTGATATGCGGTAGAGCAGAATTAGAGATATACCTTACAGTACATCCCTTAAGGATAAACTGCAAATCTTTCTTTGTAGCTGCTAAGACATGAGTTTAAGGTTCTGAAACCAATTATCTCTGGTCATAGTGTGATAGCTGCCATCTTGGATGACTGAAAGATCTGTATATGTGCAGAAAGTTAAGGGGTATGGAGAATATATAAATAAACATATGAAGGGGCAAACATCAAAGAGGGAGAGGATTGAAATGTAGGATTAGGGGAATAAAATTAAGAAAGGAAAATTTTAGTCCTAGTTTCAGGAAAATCCTTTTGACAGTAACATCCATTAGACCTCGTATAGTCTCTCACTTGGGTCTTTTTAAAACTTATCTGAATAGAACACTAGAAAATGGAATGTAGTGGACAGTCCTGCATTACACAAGATGACCAAATACATTAGGATCTGCCATTCCTAATATCTGCGTTTCTATTAACTTCTGAATTGCAGGCCTTTAAATGACATTCATTATTTATCTTTTCAGTAATGTGTATTCAATGCCAACGCCTTGGGATGACTTTCAATCTACAAAGCATGTTTAAAATGATCCCTGTCAAGAGTGGCAGCATCAAAATTAATTTCTGAATGCCTTTTTTAAACCATTTCTAATAATTGAAAACACCATGTGTTATTTATGATATCATTCACACCACTTCAAGCAAGAGCATAAGCAAATGAATGTACCTTATACTGTGCCCTGAAGTTCAACAAATGTAAATTGCACACTATGGGGTTTTATGCTGCATCCTCTGAAGCATCTAGTGTTGACCACTCTCAGAGACAGGATTCTAGGCTTCAAGACCCATTGCTCTGATGCAGAATGGCAATTTCTTTGTTCTTAAACTTGAGATCTTGGAAGCCAACAACAGGAATGAGCTCCAGCATTGCAGGCCCAACACCAAAAATATTCTAATGCTCCCAAAAGTGCAAATATAATGACTTTTAAGAGAACTTCTTCTGATCTTAGCTGTCAGAAAGACAGTATCTATCTATCTACCCAGAACCAAGACTATGCCTGTAAAATGACCAGTTTTTCCCTCAGGAATATTTGCATGCAAAACCTGATCTTTTCACAAATATTTGCAAACTTAGTCAGAAGCAAATCTCTCACCGAATACAGCCCTTCACTGCAAAATGATCTAATTTTGCCAACTAAGGAAACTCATCAACTTGCTTAAAATCACCACAAGAAGAAATTCACTATGGGCCAGTTCTGTGAGGTACTGAGAGCCATCCACTCTCTTTGAAGTCAACATTCACAGCAAAGAGAGATTGAAAGTGTTGGGAACACTTTCAGGCCTAGAGATTTATTTAGGAATAGAGAGCAGATTATTAAAAATGAACTTCTAATTCCTGATTTCTCAATTGCCTTTTTTTCTTTTAAAAAAGCCATAATTAATATAATTGATTACTTTGTAATAAATAACACTTCTTGAATCTGCACACAGAGCCAGCAAACATGAGTAATAGCCATATCAAATGGTACCTACCATAATTACCGAGTGTCACATCATGGTTCTGACATCTACCCGTAGAACTGTTTTTTTTTTTTCCCCAGATATCCTGATTAAAACAAAGTGCACCTAAAATTCTAAGTTAGGACAGCAGCAATTATATCAGCAAAGCAAGGAAAACCCCCATGGATCCCTTTCAGATTGTCTCAAGCCTCAATGAAAATAAATGACCATTTGTCATAAATGGATAGGTAGGTAAGGGTTAAGTTTCTTTTACCTGAAAAGGGTAACCGAACACCTGACCAGAGGACCAATCAGAGAACTGGATTGTTTAAAGTCAGGGGCGGGAATTTGTATACTCGGGGTCTTTGTTGTTTTCTTAGCTATGAGGAAACAAGTCTTCTTCTAATTCTCTCCTAATACTTCTTCTAAACATCTGTAAGTACCCAGGAACCGCAAAGTAATTCAGCTATGATGGTCTTTGGGGTGTATTTACCTGTATGTTAATTTGTTGTGCTGGTTTAATTGGGCTATCTTTTAAATCAGACTGTTTCTTTATATTTTCTTATAAGCAAGAGCCTGTATTGAGTTTCTTAATGCAAGATGATTGTTTTATATTTTCTTTCTTTTTTTCTATAAAGTTTTCTTGTTAAACCTTGTGAAAGTTCTTTTCCTAGGGAGGCAAAGGGAAAAGCCAGGCGGAGGGCTATTTTCCTATTTGGGTCCAGGGAAAGAGCAGACTACGGGGAAAGAGACGAAGAATTCTCTCTGTTCTCTGGTGGTTACAGTTTTTCCCTCGTTCCTGGAGCAAGGGGGGTGGCAGAGCCCAGCTGTGGGTATTTTGCATCTCCATTGTCCTGAGGGAAGCAGAAAAGCTGGTTTCTTGGGTCACACAGGTTAGCCGCGAGGCAAGCCTGATAAGGAGGGGGAAGGGGTTATTTTCCCTGCTTTTAGCATCCAAGGGATTGGGAATCTGGGTGTCCCACCAAGGGAGGGTTGGGGACACCAGAGGGAGGAAAGGGGGGATCAGGCCCCATAGATTAATTCCTGATCTGGTGGCAGCGAGAATATCCAAGCTGGTAGTGAGCTTGGGGGAGTTTCAGGTAAGCCCCCAAACTTTGGACGCAAAAGTCCAGATTTGGGACAGGACCAGACTGGTGGACACTAAAGTCCAGGTCTGGGACTGGACGGCTAGATTACCACACCATTAAACTTTTTCATAATCCACTTGAGATAGTAGGATTTGGGGGGAAAGTAATTCTGCACATTCATTTCATTTTGCAGTGTAACAGGGCAGCAGGATTATTTAAAGAAAAACCACTAAATCTCCATGTACTTTAATTGGATTTGATGCTGAACTGATTGATTTGCCTCTAAATCTCTCCCAAATAGTGAGCAAACAGTAGTCTCTCTCTGGTACTGTGTATAGGAGTCTACAACCACATGGGGGCATGTTGACACCATTTTTCTCCTTTTAAAATATATGGCAAAACTTCAGTATCAGTTCTGTGCTGCTACCAGTGTCTGTAATGGAACAATAAATAAAAATGGATTAGACATATTTCCTTCTAGACACACAGTTCAAGCTCCCAGTCCAATAATATACAATGCCATTCAAGCAATACCATAATATAATTTATATATTTTGTATGCACATACATGCACACGGTGGCTAAACATTGCTGAGTAGATACTCTCCCAAATTACTGTGCATGAGAATGGATACAATAGAATTGTAATAGAGATTATATTCAGCATTAAATCCTCCATCAAGATTCTGTTATCTTAAAGAAATCATTCCAATCTGACTTGCCATCCATTGCCTGACTTCAGTAAGTTGTTATACAAGGGACTGATCTTGCTCACACTGACTTCAAGGGGAAAAAAGAAAACTTTATACTTTAATGACACCACTTACATCTTATATAGAACCTTTCATCCATGGATCTCAAAGCACTTTACAAATAAAAACATTATGTCTTGTTGGGTGACAAACGAGATCCATGCCAATTTAGACTTGTAGCCTTTATTTTGGGGGGTTTTAGAGTAGCAGCCGTGTTAGTCTGTATCTGCAAAAAGAACAGGAGTACTTGTGGCACCTTAGAGACTAACATATTTATTTGTTACAGCTGTAGCCTAACACATTTATTTATTTATTTACAGCTGTAGCCCACGAAAGCTTATGCTCAAATAAATGTGTTAGTCTCTAAGGTGCCACAAGTACTCCTGTTCTTTTTATTTTGTATGTTTTAAGAGAAAACTGCTATACCACCTGTCAATTACATGTGCATGGAAAAACAGATAAGCCAATAAAAGAAACTGATTAAGTTACCTCTCTTGGGAACACATCAACTTTTTCCAAATCTTTGGTCTCTGTTATGTTCTTCCCCTATGTTTTATCCACTTTCCTATTGTCAATGACCTATCTTTTCTCTTCTGTTCTATGCAGACTGAGTTACCTCATCTGCATACATATCCCTTCCAAACTCCTGGATAAACATTTTATGCATAAATCATAATAACTAACTTAAGTAATGCATTTGTTTAACCTACTAAATTTTACTTTTATCTATTTACTTTTATCTTTTATTCGCCACTGTTAATCCTACTGGCTCCCTCAAGTTGCTAGAAGTGGTCTATTTTTGTGGCCTTGGGTTTTTGCTGGTCAGTTTGTCTTGGGGAGCACCTGAAGTTAACAGTTCCCTCAGAGAATCACAGAATATCAGGGTTGAAAGGGACCACAGGAGGTCATCTAGTCCAACCCCCTGCTCAAAGCAGGACCTAATCCCCAACTAAATCATCCCAGCTAGGGCTTTGTCAAGTCTGATCTTAAAAACCTCTAAGGAAGGAGATTCCACCATGTCCCAAGGTAACTCATTCCAGTGCTTCCCCACCCTCCTCGTGAAAAAGTTTTTCCTAATATCCAACCTAAACCTCCCCCACTGCAACTTGAGACCATTAGTCCTTGTTCTAGTCATCTGGTACCACTGAGAATAGTCTATATCCATCCTCTTTGGAACCCCCTTTCAGGTAGTTGAAAGCAGCTATCAACTCCCCCCTCCACTCTTCTCTTCTGCAGATTAAGTAATCCCAGTTCCCTCAGCATCTCTTTATAAATCATGTGCTCCAGCCCCCTAATCATTTTTGTTGCCCTCTGCTGGACTCTTTCCAATTTTTCCACATCCTTCTTGAAGTGTGGGGCCCAAAACCAGACTCAGTACTCAAGATGAGGCCTCACAATGCCGAATAGAGGGGAATGATCATGTCCTTCACCCAATCACCATGAGTTTTCAAAGATAATGGCCAATGGCTCTGCAGTCACATCTGCCAACTCCTTCAGCACTCTTGGACACAGTGCATCCAGCCCCATGGACATGTGCTCATCCAGCTTTTCTAAATAGTCCTGAACCACTTCTTTCTCCACAGAGGGCTGGTCACCTCCTCCCCATGCTGTGCTGCCCAGTGCAGTAGTATGAGAGCTGACCTTGTTGGCGAAGACAGAGGCAAAAAAAGCTTTTTTCACATCCTCTGTTACTACATTGCCTCTCTCATTCAGTAAGGGTCCCACACTTTCTGTGACCACCTTCTTGTTGCTAACATACCTGTAGAAGCACTTCTTATTACTTTTAACATCCCTTGCTAGCTGCAACTCCAAGTGTGATTTGGCCTGCCTGATTTCACTCCTGCATGCCTGAGCAATATCTTTATACTCCTCCCTGGTCATTTGTCCAATCTTCCACTTCCAGTAAGCTTCTTTTTTGAGTTTAAGATCAGCAAGGATTTCACAGTTAAGCCAAGCTGGTGCCTGCCGTATTTACTATTCTTTCTACACATCAGGATGGTTTGGTCCTGCAACCTCAATAAGGATTCTTTAAAATACAGCCAGCTCTCCTGGACTTCTTTTCCCCTCATGTTATTCTCCCAGGGAGGGAGTCAAGGTCTGCTTTTCTGAAGTTCTCATGATACTCTGCTTCATCCTGCTATTTACACAGACCAGACACACAGACCAGGTTTCATGGTTTATACAACCCTGAAACTGTTTCAGTTGAGACGCATACATAAGAAAAACTTCCTTTCTATATATATAGACACCTACACACACCATCATTTCTTTTCATTACACACTATTTTGCAAAACTGCGCACAGACAGATGAAGTGATTAAGTCAAGGTCAAATAGCAGGCCTGGGGCAGAGCTGAGGATAGAAGCCAGGTCTACTGATTGGCAGGCTCGTGTCCTAGTCACTAAATCACGCTACTGCTGTTACCCAGTAGTAGCAAGACCTGTTTACCATTGAAATTCAGACCAAAAAAAAAAGATTATTTTGCTGATTAGTTTGGTCCTTACAGTCTATTCATTTGTCTTTTCATTTGTATTTGAAAATCAACAAGCTGAAAGAATCTAAAGAAAATAAGTGGTAAGTCACTAGCTCTAACATATATATTCTTTCACATCGCCGTTTCCCTTTGCCCTCCTCACAACTAAATGGGAGAGTAAATCAGGATTGCACTTTTGCTTAGTTAATTATTACTGCTATTGTTGGACAGACACAAGGTGGATGAGGTAATATATTTTATTGGACCAACTTCTACGGTTAAAGAGATGAGCTTTCGAGTTACACAGCTTTAAAGAATAGCTCTGTGTAGTCAAAAGTTTGTCTCTGTCACCCACAGAAGTTGATCCAATGAAAAAGATTACATCACTCACTTTGTTTCTCTTGTATCCTGGGACCCAGACCGCTACAACAGCACTGCAAACATTATTAGATGGAGAGGGTTGTTGTTGTTTTTTTACACCCACCTATAGTATGAGTTTGCTTTTCAATCATGTTTGTGTCACAAGTACAGTGAAATAATAGAACTGCAAAACAAAAGGAATAAAAAAGAAAGTGCTATTTTACTCTACCAGGATAGACATAACCTTTCGTTGTACCTTTCAGATGAAATACAATACACAGTGATTTCTTGTTTGTGTTCACATATTTACAAACCATGGGTGAGGATTTTCAAATGCACTCAGGAATGTGGCAATTTTACCATTGGGAGCATTCAATGGAAGCAGCGATAGGTCAAGTCTAAGCACTCGTTGTCTCCTCTAGTAGAGTTTCCGCAGGTGTAGGAGACTCACTATCCATAGTGAACCTCTGCTGAAGCAGCGCTTGAAGTGGGCACCACCCTTGTGATCTTATAAAAGCTGCTGTGATGTTGAACAGGCACCCATATGACGCACCCCGCCTTGTTTGTAAGTCAGTGTTCAAGGTTTTGAAATCTTTTGAGTCAGAAATGTACATTTACATCACTTTTACTTGCTGAATAAAACTGGAAATCCAAGTCAAAGTCTTTGTAAAGGATTACTGAGACCATGAATTGTACAGTTAGCATTTTGTGCTGTTTTTATATCAGTGTATGAAGTAAATAAAGTTGATGTACTGTATGCTGCATCCCTTTGCTAAATTATGGATATGAAGATGCAGTACTGTACATTAACCTTCAGGCTAGATAAGAGGGGTTTTTATAGTCTTTTACCAAAGAGACTAAAGAAACAGTGGCTAAGACTGTGCTTTTTATGTCTGACACTGATTAAATGTATCTTTAACCATATGATTAAAAATAATGATATACAAACTTGACCACTTTTGTCTTTTAGGAACATAAAGGTATATGTGAAATTTCTATGCACATGATTTTGTGACCACTGAACAGTGGTAAGGGACCATTTAATGACCCAAATGATATATTTATTCATTGATTTTTATTTTACTTAGGTTTCTCCTAGACCTTATCCTTTCATCTCTCCAATCTTTTGGGGCTTTTTTACTTTCCTCATCTTCCTCCACTTCCATTCACATCAACTGTCCTCCCACATCAGAATGCCAGGATTGGCCCCCTTCTGGTCCTACCAAGCAATCACTATAGTAGAATAGTCTAGCAAGCCAACTTGTCTCTGACACTTGCCAGTTGAAAGATGCTTCTGAGAAAGAAGTAATCTTCTCTGTGATGCACATAATTATGCAGTACTGTATCTCACAGGATGGAATATTTCCTGCTAAATAACCTGCCACCACAGTGCACAAAGGCTCCACTTCAGGGAAACACCTATGCATGTGTTTAAGCATGTGAGCAATCCCACTGTAATCAGTGGAACTACATGTGCTTAAGTGCACTGCTGGATCAGGGCCAAAGAGGTCGCTAGAGAAAGACACAAAGAACATTTTCATCCTCTGAGATTACACACAGTTTTTCTACATTGCTCTTAGCCTAGGAGCAAATAATTGATGTCAAGTCTCAAATGGTCACATTCCCTCTAGACCTCTGAATCAGCCACTCTTCTGTAAAAATAAATTCTTTATCTACTAAATTGGATTAAATACTCTGCAGTCTATTCTCCTGTCCATAGTACATATAACTCTTATTAGCATCAATAAAGATTGCACGTGTCCAGGGAGAGGAAAATAAACCCCTCGACATTCAAATCAGTTGCATTACATATCCTAAAGCCTTTTGTAGGCTACTATTGCTGACAAGCCTTCTGTAAATATTGCCCTGTCCACAATGGCTGAAAAGAAGGGAAATGCAGTTGCTGCAGGAAGAGCCTGCACATGAATCAAATGGATTTTGAGGTGGAGATAATGAATATCACAAAAGTCTCTAATCCTTGGCACAGTCCAGAGTCCATTAGAAAGAAAACGTAAATATTAGAAAGCATTTAAGCATGCTCAGCCAGCTAAGCACTAAGTTTCTGACTGCGTTTGGATAGAGAGGGGGAATGCTTTCCCCACAGACAAAGAGAGCCATGAATGCAGTGAACAGCTGAGGACTCAATACATGGGAGGCAGCCGTGCAAGGGAACCTCCAAAGTCCAGGCATGCCACTAAAAAGTGCTACTCAATGGCTCTCTCTCTCTGCATCAGTGGGCTGTACAGCCAATCACAACACATTATCCATTGGTCAATACTCTGCTGTTTGCATAGGGGGGAGAAACACAGCAGCCACAGATGCTTTTGGAGAGTATGTAATTTTGGCTGTACTAAAAATTCACACCCTGGGGAGTGGAAGAATCCATCATCCCTCCCAACTCAGTGCACAAGGAATATTATTCAGGCTTTGCACAGCAATCCAGAATTCAAACCTTTGTGCCTTGCACTGAGAAGATAATGGGTTTTCATAATTCTTTTTTTACTTAGTTTTATGTCAAGTTAATTTCAACTATGCATTGATAAGGTGCACCAAGGCAATCAAGTTCTCTCTGTCACCACAGGGGCTGGGTTACTCTTTGTAAATATGCCATAGTCCCAAGAATTGAGGCACTCATGAAGAATCACCACTAACACAGCTAAGCAGATTAAACAAGAAGAAGAGCTAGAACACCCCGTCTGCTGTGCAGATCAGTTGAATCATCTGTGCCTGGTTCTACGGCCTTACCACACAAGGTGGCACCTACTTGCTGATGCACATACGAGGCTGAACTCCAGCCTCCCTGATGTCTCATGCAAACCCACTGTATGTAAAGTTATAAAGACAGTATACTAGAGATAATACATGTATCTGAGGTATAGGAGGCCTCACGACTCAGCCTAGCATTCAAATTGCTGTATTCTTGGGGGTATCATGAATGTTCATATGTGAAATCCTTCATGGATCACGTGTAAGCCAACTTCTTGCTGTTGGGGGTTAGGGAAGTTACCCCTTCACTGCCTACCACAGGGTCTCTTGTACCTTTCTCCATTGTCTGAGATGCTGGCCACTGGTCTGTGACAGAACATTAGACTAACTGAGGATAGATAAAATTGGGAGACATCTACTGCTAACTGCACATACTATAAGCTTTCATTGTGAGTTAATATTTGGCTTCATCCTATCATGTTAATTCCTATTAGGTATGCAGAATATTGCACTTTAAAAAGGGAACCATAGTGTCTCACTTTCTTAGAAATATTTTCCTCTATTAGCAAGGAGATATTTAACCTGTGTACAAGATATATCAATAGTACTTAGATGGGAGACATATTATGCCATCAAGTTTTGAGTGGCGCTTCCTATTGATTTCAAGTCAATGGGATATTCTGCTTTAAAATGATGGCATAACATAACATGCACATATGTATGACGATCCTATAACAAATCGCATCACTTAGAATCATTTAAAGTATATGCTATTGTAGTTTGAACCCTCTTTAACTTGCAATAAGGGATTGGTGTCTCAGGGATTTTGTGCCTTGTTTAGGATTTTTACATCATATTGTAGTAGGGATTATTAGTTACTTTAATAAAAAGATCCCTTGTTTTGGAAAGAATACTGCCTGCGTCAATCACTTTATTGGAAGGTTATATCCATGTCCTTTAATGTTTCCTTAAAAACCCTCAAAACTTTTACCTCAGGAAGAACAGACTAAGTGGATGAGATGCAGGTTAGTGGAGCGGTGTCCCAAAAATCCATTTTTCTGGGTAACAATCCAATACCTTGGTTGCTCACTTTGATGCTATTATTATACTTCCATCTTGTAGTCCTGCTTAAAGCTGATGTTTTCTATGTATTACTTACACATATAACTTATGTTACAAGTTTATACATACATACACACACACACACACACACACAAGGCCTATCATAATTTGCTGTTACTTGGATACTATATTAATTATATATGTTACTTTGTCCTTTTCCCATTCCCTTTCCTCCTCTCCTTTTTTCTCTTTTCTTATTTCCCTTCTCTAACATAGATAAGATATTGGAAATAATGAAATAAAACAATATGCTTTAAAATTTGTATTTTACACTGTATCAGGAATGACATTAGTCTATAATAGTGTTTCACTTTTATGTCTGATTAATTATATGGATACACCCAGACTAAACAAACATGGGTAAGGACTGGTGTCCCTAGCCTCTGTTTGTCAGAGGGTGGTGATGGATGTCAGGAGAGAGATCACTTGATCATTGCCTGTTAGGTTCACACCCTCTGGGGCACCTGGCATTGATCACTGTTAGTAGACAGGATACTGGGCTGGATGGACCTTTGGTCTGACCCAGTATGGCTGTTCTTATGCTCTAACATTTAGAAAAACAAATGCAATTATTCCTTCCAGTCAAAAAACAAACACCACAGAAACAAGCTAAAACAAATGCAGAAATGGCTGGAACAAACAAATGCGGACAGGGCTAGCACTCAGAACCATTTTCTCTCAAAACACAGGATTAATGTTGTCTTTGGACTTACTGTAACTTTGTTGAATTTAGTGAAGTTCCACTGCGTGACAGAGCAAAATTTAGCTCACAGCACATAATCATATCAACTAAATATGAGGCTATGATCTTGGTCTTATAAGCTTTTTGCATGCAGGACTTCTATGAGGGCCAGACTGAGACATAGATGTTATAGGCTTATGCTAGAGCTCATCTCCTAAAGCAGTGGTGGGCAATCTGTGGCCTGCGGGCCGCCCGCGGCCCATCAGGGTAATCCGCTGGTGGACCACGAGACAGTTTGTTTATATTGACTGTCTGCAGGCACGGTTGCCAGCACCTCCCAGTGGTCGTGGTTCACCAGTCCCAGCCAACTGGAGCTGTGGAAGCGGCAGCCAGCACGTCCCTGTGACTCTCACTGCTTCCTGCAGCTTCCATTGGCCAGGAACGGCGAACCGCAGCCACTGGGAGTTGCGGGCAGCCATGCCTATGGACGGTCAATGTAAACAAACTGTCTCCCGGCCTGCCAGCAAATTACCCTGATGAGTCATAGGTTGTCCACCACTGTCCTAGAGTCATGTGATTACAGCTTTCAATTTTTTGAAGTAAGTTGCAAAGGAAAGCTTGAACATGTGACCTGAGTGTAACCAATTCAGTGATGACTGCCTGAGTCTGAAGACAGTAAGAAACCCAGCTCAGAGAAAGGTAATCTGCCCCCTACCTGTCAGGGATAGAAAATGCTGCTGCCATTCTTGGGCAGGACGATAACAGGCCCCATGCCACCGTCTGTTAAGATCTCCTACCACTTTTACTCCAGGTAGAGGATAGGACCACAGCAAATGGCTACGGGTAGAGCCTTCCGGGGGGTCGGGGGAGCACTGCATTATGATGTGCCTAACTCAGCCCTGGTGTCAATTAATTCAATGGGTGTTGTAGGTGCATACGGCTCTAGGACCAAGCCCTTATTCAGAGTTAGTATCAGAGCTGCTCAAAAAATATGCACCAGAACCATTGTCATTGGAAAATGCAATTCCTCCAAAATTGAAACACTTCACAAAATTGCCAATTACAGAACCAGTTTCTCCTCTCTTGGTTTTCACACCTCAGCTGCTAGAACAGGGCCTCATCCTCCCTGATTGAACTAACCTCGTTATCTCTAGCTTGCTTGCTAGCATATATATACCTGCCCCTGGAAATTTCCACTATATGCATCTGACATAGTGGGTATTCACCCACAGAAGCTCATGCTCCAAAACATCTGTTAGTCTATAAGGTGCCACAGGATTCTCTGCCGCTTTTACTTCACAAAATTGTGTCAATTAAATCAAAATTTTGAGATTACTGTTTTGAAAAATTATATTTTGTATTATGACAATAAAAAGTTGTAATAGGAACAAAACGTTTGAACATTAACCTCAAAGCAAATTTTTTTCTGAATTTTGCTCCAAATCTAAACCAAAACCACTGTTGAAATCTCAAAATCCTCCATGAAATGGAATTGCCATTCGGGACATAGTTCTAGTTAGTTGTATGTATTTTCTCTTTGCTTACATCTATGTGGCAAGCAAGCGGCTGCGAATCTCAGAGCCTAGATCTACAGACCCAGATTTGGGTTTGTGGTATGGCACTAAAAAACAGCTGTGTAGAGATTCAAGCTCAGGCTGTGAAGCCCTCCTCCTTCCCTAAGCTTCAGAGCCTGAGCTCTAGTACAAGCCTGAATGTCTACTCTGCTAATTTTCATGCTGTAACACAAACCCTGTGAGCTTAAATCTGCAGACTCAGGCTCCGAGACTTGATGCTGCAGGTTTCTGCTTGCTGTGTAGATGAACTCTATGTCAGCCTGAATGTAGTAGGCACAACATACTCCGGAGGCAACCGGCTTAAATGTGTGAATAGCTTTAACACCACATCCAGCAGAGAGCAGTGGTTTTCACACCATATTTCATCAAAGACCCAGACACTGCATGATCTGAACACCTTTAATTCCACTTAGATACTCCATGTTGGAGGTGCACTGTCCTCACAGGAACAGGCTCCAGTACTTTCCACCCTGGGGTTCTATTTATTTGAACACGTGAGTCCTCACTGAATTTAAGTTTATTAGATTTTTTTTCCAGTGACCCCATAAAATATTCTTTGCTGATACAGTTTGATATTTACCTGCTGACATTATTATTTCTACTCAGGAAGGCTTTTCTTTATATGAACAGAAAATCCCACTGCACTAGCTCCCAGAGCTGCAAAGCTCCTACTTCAAAAAGGTCCCAGCTAATGCCTGAAGTAGGAGGTTTGCAGTTTGGAGCTAGCGCTGGTCTATGGCAACAAAACACCTACACAGAGTTACAAGTGCACTGAATCCTGGAGGTAGAGATATCACAACTTCCACCAGCTAATTGTAACGTTAACATCTCAGCAGTAGGCAGAGCGAGATTAATGCTGCACTAGAGGCACGTTGCCATGTAAAGTCAATTTATTCTGTGCTGGAAGTCATGTGGTTATGATGGCTTGTACAAACCCATCAAAGTGACACTGAACGGAAAGGAAAAGGAAAGCAAAGAAAAGACAAAACAGGTTTACTACTTTTAAAGAACAACATTTTGAGACGTGGCCTCTGATTTGATGTGCCTCAGTGTTTAGGTGCCCAACTTGAGACACTCAGAGGTCACTTTTGAAAAAACTGACCACAATGTCCAGATTATATCAGAGCAGCTCGTGGCTTTGGAGATCAGTGCAGAGAGTGAATTAAGGGGCTCAAGAATGCAAAGTGAAGGATGCTAATGGCACCTCTGCGATCTCCTTGTCTTCCTCTCTCTTTGAGGAGAAACTCAATTGGATGCTGGGCACCGTAGCAAACTCTGAGCCCACACAGGTGAATGACAATCATCTGAGCAGGGACAGAATCTTTATAACTCCCTAATGCCAGAGGAGAGTCATTTGATGGATGGAAGGCAAGAAGTGACCCTGGTGCTGAGGCCAGTAACCAGGGAGGCTGTGCCTTCAGAGCAGCTGCAGCATATCCTAGGTCCATATTTTGGAGAAGCTATTTGGGATGACCCAAATTAGCAGCACACGATGGAACCAACAGAACAGGAAGCACTGTTGGAGCTGGAGCCTGGTAAGTTTCTGCCATCATGTTTATTGTTATTAATATATAGATAGGAAGAATTTTTGGCTTATGACCCTATTCAGTTACTATTACCAGCTGGGTTAATGCATGCTTCCACTCAAGGCAGAACTCAGACCATTCATCTAGCACCCCACCTCCCATCTGACACTACATGGGATTGAAAATGGGCACCAGGAGCGGAGGATAAAAAAGTTAAACAAGTAGTTCTCATGAAATTTTTACTAGTTCCTCTCTGATTGTTAGAAATATGGGTTGGGGCACTATAATTATGCGGGGCTGCCTGAGGGGGCAAGTGGTGGTCCAGGTCTTCAGCGGCATTTTGGCAACAGGGGGGGCCCTTCAGTGCTGCCAAAGACGTGGAGCGATTGAAGGGCCCACCGCCACCGAAATGGCACCAAAGACCCGGACCACCGTTGGTGAGTACAAGCGCTGCAGCTTCCCTGCTTTGCCCCAGGCCCCCTGAATCCTCTGGGTGGCCCTGCAATTATGGGCATCACATACTCCTGCTCATACAATTTACCTTATAAATTGAGCTGTATTGGACTGTTCAGTTAACTGAGTCAAAAAAAAAAAAGAAAAAAAAAAAGAAAAAAACCACAAACCTGGCTGTAGAGAATCCAAACGAAACCAGAGTGTGTATTTGGTTCATAGCTGGCTGAAATAAGAGTTCAAATGACAGGGGATGGTGTTGGTATTAGAGAGTCTCAATGGCTGGCAGTCAGCTGGGGCTGTCCATGTCACCAAGGTGCTTGTAAGGTGGCTGCACTGTGTCTCCTTGCACATCAGCATCTTGTTGATTTGAGCATGAATTTTTGCTGGTGTCCTATCCAAATTAAGAGTCTCTGGAGAACTGGAACATCTGGTAACTCTGGAGATAATTGCAAGAATATTTTTAGGACCAAACAAATTTGATACATATTTTCACTTAACGATCTCAGATCAAGTTCTGAAACATGTGCCGATGACAGAGGAACTTGAAACTCCAAAGTCCATTCTAGTGAAGCAACTAAAAGCTCCCATCTGGAATTAGTCAAGAACTGTCATGTCTGAAAAATGTGAGCTAAGTAAAAACATCAGCTCTTGCTCTCGGAGGAGGAGTTTATTAGGAAATCTCTCTTGCCTGCTCTACCTGTGAACGTCACAGACAAATCCCAGATGAGATTTTCCAGCCTCCACAGTAATGGATTCCTCTTGTTAGTTCTCTGTTTCCTCAGAGACTTTTATGTTACATAATACACTACACTCAAAGCACAGAAATCAACTGAGCAGAGATGAGTAAAGCCTGCCAGCTCAGTGCCCCTTTAAAATACACATATCCTCATGAACATTTTTGGGCTGCTACAGTGAAACCAAGCAGCAGTTCCAATTTTTGAGGTTCAGTATTGGCTTTTTCTCCCAGCTCCTGTATTACTTACACGCCTCCAGCTTCCATCCAGGACACATCATATGATCCATTGTCTACAGCCAAGCCCTAAGATACAACCAAATTTGCTCCAATCCATCAGACAGAGACAAACACCTACAAGATCTTTATCAAGCATTCTTAAAACTACACCTTATAAAACTACAATACCCACCTGGGGAAGTGAGGAAACAGATTGAGAGAATGAGACAGGTACTCAGAAGTCACCTACTATAGGACAGGACCAACAAGGAAAATAACAGAACACCACTGGCCATCATGTACAGTCCCCAGCTAAAAACCTCTCCAGCTCATCATCAGTGATCTACAACCTATCCTGGAAAAAGATCTCTCACAGACCTTGGGAGGCAGGCCAGTCCTTGCTTACAGACAGCCCCACAACCTGAAGCAAATACTCACCAGCAACTGCACGCCACAGAAACTCTAACCCAGGAACCAATCCCTGTAAGAAACCCTGTTTCCTTCTCTGTCCCCATATCTACTTTAGCAACACCATCAGAGGACCCAACCTCATGAACCACACCATAAGGGGCTCATTCACCTGCATATCTACTAATGTGATATATGCCATCATGTGCCAGCAATAACCCTCTGCCATGTACATTGGCCAAACCGGACAATCTCTATGTAAAAGGATAAATGGACACAAATCAGACACCAGAAATGGTAACATACAAAAGCCACCAGGAGAACACTTCAGTCTCCCTGGACATTCAATAACAAATTTAAAAGTAGCCATCCTTCTACCAAAAAAAACTTCAAAAGACTTCAGCACTATAATTCCTTTGCAAACTTAACATCATTAATTTGGGCTTGAATAGGGACTGGCTGGGTCATTACAAAAGCAGTTTTCCCTCTCTTGGTATTGACACCTGCTCATCAGTTATTGGGAGTGGACTATGATCACCCTGATTGAATTGGCCCTGTTATCACTGGTTCTCCACTTGTACAGTAACTCCCTTCTCTTCATGTGCCAGTATATTTATGCCTGTATCTGTAATTTTCACTCCATGCATCTGAAGAAGTGGGGTTTTTACCCCCGAAAGTTTATGGCCAGATAAATCTGTTAGTCTTTAGGGTGCCACCAGGATCCTTGGTGTTTTTGTGGATACAGACTAACACAGCTACCCCCTGATACTTGAGATTAGGGGAGTTTACTGTGGATGTCCACGCTTCAATTTTGGAGGCTGGATTCTACCATTTGGTGGCAGTGCCTCTGAAAGGAAAAAAAGATATCATGCTATTGAGCCAAGCCTTGCTCCTGAGTCATATCCCAGGCAAACCTATCACCTTCAGTGGAGTTTCAGCATACTTAGCGCTTTATTTTTTCAAAGTGCTGTACAAATATTAACCCATTAACTCTCACACAAGTCCAGTGAGGGAAGGAGGTCAGTAATCCCAGCCCCATTTTGCACACAGTAAGTAACTGAAGGACACAGAGAGGGCAAGGCTTCATAGTGTCTTCCAAGAGAAACTTCCAAAGGCATTTTTCCTGCAAGAGGCAAGATTCATCCCAGAGCACACGGGGCCATAGTGCAGTGCATCTAATGCCGTATCTCTTTATGGAATGCAGACTGTTACCCACAGCACAAGCATGTAGCTTCATAGGCTGGTGTGCCTGGCTAGGCAAACCCCTTTGGGGGTGCCATGTGTCCCCAGGTAATAGGCACAAAGTAGCCCCTAGACATAAGGGCTGCAATTCCACCAAGCCCTTACACAGGCCATCACCACATGGGTCTTTATGCACCACCGCTGTGCCCCCTCCTAGGGTCAAGGCACTGTTTGGCCCCAATCAATTCAAAGATCCTAGGCAAGTAATTAGCCAGTGCTTGGATTAGACTCTGACTATATGCCCAGATCTTAATTCACATGAGCAACTGTTCTTACTTTGCTTTACTACTTTATCTGTACTGAACATTTACAGTTCCCAGGAGTCTGTCTCTGCAGCAGTAGCCTTTCTGCCATCTTGTCATGAAGAATGGATGAAGCCTGTTACAGAGGAGACACACGCTGTGCTCTCTCGGGGACACTGTTACTGTTGTTGTTTGCGGTTTTCCCTTAATCTAAAATAAAGTTCATTCAAACGGCAAGTATATGGTTGCTTGTTGTCAGGGCCGGTGCAAGGATATTTTGTGCCCTAGGGGAAACTTCCATCTTGCGCTCGCCCTCCCCCCACCCAAAAAAAAAATCACATACATTATACACAATACACGGTCACAGAGTAACGTTATAATTTAGAATTTATGTGTTTCCGCACTTAAGTTTTAGCAAATTTAGAAACAAGTTCCTCCAAGTCAATGCTGTGAGCAATGTCATGTTCTAGTGACAAGGTAGATAGCCCAACAAGTCTTTGTTGCAACATTGATGTTCGCATATATGTTTTTATCAGCTTGAGCTTCGAGAAGCTTTGCTCACACTGGCCACAGAAACCGGGAGAGTCAAGAGGATGTGAAGAGCAATAACTGTTAGGACACTATCTGTCAGTTTATTTTCCATATGAAGTTCAATACATCTTGCAGTGATGAATTCCTTTGGACTCATCTTGCAATAGCTTGCAATTCACTGCACAAGTCAAAGGCATCAATATCTTTGGATTCACTATGTTGCAAAGCTTTCTCCAGATTCAAGCAATGTTCCATAATTTGCTTTGGTGTTTTATTTTGCAAACTGTAACATCAATATATGAAGCCAAATACTGAACTAATTTGCTGTCCATCAATGTGAATCTTTCTTCAACCGAATGTATTGCTGTGTCAATGACTGCAAAGTAAAAGTTCACTTTGAATTTTTCTTTCGGATCATAGAATAGTTCGTCATCTGCTTCATATGTGAACTGGCTTCCTCTTCTTTCTAATACGGGATTGGATCTGATTCAAGAAGTGCGGTACATCAACTCCTCCGCAAGTTCACTCTGCATCTTCCAATGTTTTCTCAAAGGCTGCGTCACTTCTGCGGCCCACAAGAAACTTCTTGGTTTCTCCAAGTTGATTAATGGCATCACATATATCAATTCTTTTGCCTGAAGTTGTTTGCTAGTCCTATGTTGATCTCAAACAATATGTCATACCACAAAACAAGAGAAACAAGAAAACTTGAAACTAGAATGGTTTTTGTAAGAGCCTTTGCGTCAACTCGTGATGTATTGCCAGATGATCCTGTCAGAGTATTGTCTTCATAGATGTCTACCAGAGCATCATAGGTGTCACCAATGAAAGCAGGATGGAAAAAAGCTCCCCCCAAGAAGACCTAAGACATGATGGCTGGATACATAAACAGACACCTGTCCCTCACAGGCACTACCTCATAACATGCCAATTTTGCTCAGGACAGAACATCACAGAGGAATACTATGCATTCAGTGGTCTCTACACTGGCCAAGCAACAGCATGAAAGTAACTAACCAGTCCATCCAACTTTTTTTGACTGCTTCTTGGCACGTGGTGAGGGTAGCGGTGCCAGACTGAGCCCGGTGATGGGTGCACTACAAATCTACAACTGAGGCAAGGTGCTGGGCTAGAGTCCTGTTGAGACTGCTGTCCTGCACGAAGTGGAACACAGCCTCCATGAGGAGAGAACTCAAACAAATATCACGCTCCTTCTGCATGATTCCCCAAGCACTTCTTCAGGCAGCTGCTATGGGGTCTCACTCACAGCTTAGCCCTGCTGTCGCAGGCAAAACACAGCAACGGGCTTAAAAGTCAGACAGGGCTGTCGCCCAGAGGACTCAGGGGCTTTGGCAAAGCAAAATGGGGAGCCCCTTCCATAAAACATTTTGCCAATACTATAGTAACATGTATTAGGAAATGTAAAAAATAACTAGTGTTAAATACATTCAAACATTAATTTGCATAATTTGAAAATAAACTAAATACAATATTTAAAAACATATTAAAAGCTGTAATGTATGATATACATTTGCATTACATAGTGGGCAGTTGCTGGGTTGATTTGTGATGGTTGGTACCAAAGGGCTGGGTCGGGAGCTGGGCTCTGGTTCAGAGGTGCCAGCTCACAGGGGCTGGGCTCAGGGATTGTGGAGATAGGTCAGGGGGGTGTCCAGCTCAGAGGGGCTGGGCTCAGAGCTGGGGGTCAGGGCTGTTGGGGGGATGGGTCAGGGGGTTTCCAGCTCAAGCGACTGAGCTCGGGCTGGGGTCAGGGCTGTGGGGGGATGGGGTCGAGGGGGTTTCCAGCTCAGAAGGACTTGGGCTCAGAGCTGGGGTCAGGGCTGTGGGGGGGATGGGGTCAGGGGGGTGCCTGGGGGCACTGGGCAGCTCAGCTCTGCAGGCTGCTGGTTCTCTCCAGCCATCCAAGCACAAGGGAGCAGGAGCAGGGACCAGCAAGGACCAAGGGGGCAGGAGCACAGGTACCTGAGGCTGACCTGTGGGGATGCATTTTCTTACCTTGCCCAATGCATGAGCATTGGGGTCCTCTTTCTTCCTCCTCCACCAGACCACCGCTGAGACCTCAGGGGTGCCCTGGGCTGCCGCGGGGCGTCCTGACCTGGGGGTGCCTGGGCTCCCGGGCTGCCGCGGCTGCGCCTGACCCTGGGGGTCGCCCTGGGCTGCTGGGCTGCTGCGGCTGCGCCCTGACCCCTGGGGGTGCTGGGCTGCCAGGCCACTGGCAGCTGCTCCCTGACCCCGGGGGCGCCTGGGCTGCCGGGCCGCGGTGGCAGCTCCCTGACCCGGGGGCGCCCTGGCTGCCAGGCTGCTGCGGCGGCTCCCTGACTCGGGGCGCCCTGGGCTGACGGCTGCCATGACGGCATGCTGACCCCGGGGGCGCCCTGGGCTCCGGGCCGCCGCCCGTGCCTCCTGACCCGGGGGACGCCCTGGGCTGCCAGGCCGCCCCGTGGCTCCCTGACCCAGGGGCGCCCTGGTTGCCGGCCTGCTGCGGCGGCTCCCTGACCCGGGGACGCCTGGGCGGCCGGGCTGCTGCGGTGGCTTCCTGACCCGGGGGCGCTCTGGGTTCCGGGCTGCTGCGGCGGCTTCCTGACCGGGGGGGCCCTGGCTGGCTGGGCCACAGCGGCGGCTCCGGACCCGGGGGCGCCTGGGCTGCCGGGCCGCTGCCGGCTCCTGACCCCGAGGCCACCCTGGCGCCGCGGCGGCTCCCTGACCTGGGGGGCCCTGGGCTCTCAGGCTGCCGCGGCTGTATGCTGACCCCAGGGGCGCCTTGGCTGCGGGCTGACCGCGGCTGGCCCTGACCCCAGGGGTGCCCTGGGCTGCCGCCGCCAGCAGCTCAGACTACCTATCCAGCAGGGCCGCTGCAACCATTTTAAAATTTTCTGGGGGGGGGCGCCGCTTTTTGGACAGACTCAGGGCCCCCGCTGGAGCCACTCTGCCACTGTCAAGGACGCTGCTGGATGCGTTGATGCTCCGGGTTGAGGGGGGGAGCCAGGGGTAAGGGGCAGGGGACAGGGACAGAGCAGAGGTTGGGGGGCAGTCAGGGGACAGGGAACGGGGGGGGTTGGATATGGGCGTTCTGGGGGTCTGTCAGGAGCAGCGAGGGGGTGGATAGGGGGTCAGGGGACAGGAAACAGGGGTGGGGTCCCGGGTGCTGGTTAGGGGTGAAGTCTCTGGGGTCTGTGAGGGACAAGGAGCAGGATGGGTCGGGGATTCTGACGGGCGGGAAGTCAGGGGGCAGGAAGTGGGTGGGGTCGGCGGGGGTAGGGCCAGGCTGTTTGGGAGGCACAGCCTTCCCTACCCTAAAGCTCATTCAGCAGTTTGAAGCTTGTGAAGAGCCAAGCTGTTTAGCTTTTCCATTAGGGCTACCATCCCTTTCACTTCTCAAATGCCAAATTATAGTCTGTATTTAATTTCACTGCCATAGGGAGATTCATGTGAGGGGAGGGTAGCTTCATTTAAATTAGATAGAGCCACTGGGGGAGGGATCATATGAGAAGAGCAATCTATCCTTCTCAACCCTACTAAGGGAGACCCCTCCCCATGCTTCCGTGAGGCTACAGAGGGGTCAATTCAGTGGTTCTCAAACTTTTACACTGGTGACCCTTTCATAGCAAACTTGAGCGACACCCCCTTCTTATAAATTAAAACACTTTTTTTTTATATATTTAACACTATTATAATGGCTGGAGGCAAAGTGGAGTTTGAGATGGAGGCTGAGAGCTCGTGACCCCACTAATAACCTCATGACCCCTGAGGGTCCTGACCTCCAGTTTGAGAACCCTGGGTTAATTTAATTTTAGCACCCTGTGTCCATTCACATGCATGTGCTGTTTTAAACATTCATTCAGTATACACAATCATAGGCTCATCCACATTCTGAACAAGCTCAATGCTGCAGTTTGTGGAGTATTGTACCATAAGCCTTATACTTATAAGACAAACCACAATGGAACTGTTCTCAGTTGTGAGGACTCCATGGAGCCATCTCTAGGAAACAGTTAAATGCAGTTGTGTTAATGTCCATTAATGGCTATTAGCCAAGGATGGATAAGGATGTGTCCCTAGCCTTGTTTTGTTCAGACGGTGGAGATGGATTAGCAGGAGAGAATGCATTACTTGTTAGGATTTCACCTCCCTTGCATTTGGCCATTTGTCAAGACAGGGGATACCTGGGCTGGATGACCGTTGGTTGACCAGTAGGCTGTTCTTATTGTCTAAAGCTAATGACCCATATGGAGTACAGATATGAGCAAGAAGCCAGCAGATGTATGCAGAAACCTGGAAAAATCTCTGACTGGTGGGCTCAGGTGACTGTGTCATAAAGTGAGGTGGTTCAAAAAATTTTTGGGATTTTTTTTAAGCCATGAATTTTTTTATTGTTTCTTTATAGTTTCAAAACACAAGCGCAATATTGGCCACACACTCTGAAACCCCAAACCATATTCAGGTTTGAACTAATTCATTTCAGCTTCATATTAAATAAAAGAAACACAACAAATTTTGAGGGAAAGCCAGACATTTCCGTGATTTTTTTCTGCTTTTTCAAAAACCCCTAGTTTTCAATCCAGAAAAAGATTTTGACAGGAAAATATTTGTCCAACTCCTTTCTAATAAGCTTTAGGCATAAATAGCACGTTGATATGAGAACCAGTTGATACATTGTAAAGAGTTCTCAAAAACTGGTTGTGCCGTGATGCAAAGGTTATTTTCCCAGGGCCACCTGTGGCAGGGAGCAAGTAGGCATTTGCACAGGCCGCCGCAGGGACCCCACAATTAAATATTTATAGTATTGCAATTTGTTTTATGGAAGGGCCCCCCAAATCTTTGCCCCAGCGCCCCTATCCTCGGGTGGTCCCCTTGCGATGCACTGTCTATAGTGCCTCCTGAACACTGCATGACAGCTACAAACTCCCTGGGTACTTTCCCCATGGCCCCTCTAAACACCTTCTTTATATCTCATCACAGACCTTCCTCCTGGTGTCTGATAAACGTTTACTCCTCCATCAGCTCACTCTCAGTTCCTTTGCACCTCTTGCTCCTAGCACCTCACACACACACAATACTGAGTGAGCTCCTTTTTAAAACCCAGGTGCCCTTGATAGCCTGCCTTGATTGGCTGCACGTGTTCTAATCAGGCCTGATCTGCCTATCTAGTTCTAGCAGGTTCCTGATTACTCTAGTGTAGCCCCTGATCTGGTCAATCAGGGAACAGAAAACTATTCATCCAGTGACCAGTATATTTGCCCTCTACCAGACTCCTGTACCCCACTGGTCTGGGTCTGTCACAATATGCACAGCTTTTTCTCCCCTCAGTTCTGAATTCCAAACTAGTTTTAGAGAAAACAAAAACAAGTTTATTAACTACGAAAGATAGATTTTAGGTGATTATAAGGGATAGCAAACAGATCAAAGCAGATTACCCGGCAAATAAAACAAAAATGTGATATAAGCTTAGATACTAAAGGAACTGGTTACAAGCACTAATTTCTAACCCTAAATGTTGTTTTAAGCAGCTCACAGAATTTCTTGAAGACAAACTGCTCTTGCTTGCAGCTTAAAACTCCAGGTAATCCTTCCACAGGCCAGACACCTTTTCCAGCCCTTCAACCCCACTTTGTCTTTCTTTCTTAGATGTTCATTGCAGCCTTCCTGGATGGGGATTCAGTGAAGATCAAACTCTGATTATTTCACTTCCCTGCCTTAACTAGGTTTTACATATAGTGGGAACCCTTTGTTTTCTAGTCTGGTTCCCCCCTCCCCAGTGGAAAAACATTGGTATTCCATCATGGAGTCTGGTACCAGGTGATGTGATCATATGACCCTGCAGTATCAAAGCATCCTTGAGTCAAAGGCCGTTTGTAGTATCGCAGGAGGGTAGGAGATTAGCATCTTCAAAGATCTATTATTGCCCTGAATGGTCTGTTGACTTGTTTCCAGACTTAGTCAACTAGACTGATTGCATTTTGTCCAGTGGGCATTCCCCAAGTGCAAACACTTTTTGCAGTACAGATGTATAGTCTATATTCCTAACTCTAGAAACAAAAATGATACATGCATACAAACAGGATAATTATATTCTGTAAATCATAACCTTTCCAAAGATATATCACGTGACCCATCCTGCACAAAATACATCTTAGTTATGCCATATTCATATCAGAAGCATATCTCTATGAAGAATATGGGGTGCAGTGTCACATCCAGCAAGCAGCCATCTGGGGTTGGTCAGAGCCAGTGGTTTGTCAAAATGTAGACACATTTTTAAGCTACAAAAGTGCCATCTTTTTACTGGTTGCACTTGATATATTCCACATTGAGTCCTTGTGGGGAAGGAGGGAACCACTATCTGTAATAGATATTTTCTCCCAAACCATTCTGAACTCTAACATATCATTTTCTGTAGCCATGAAAATTACAGTACCATTAAGAAGCTGCCAACACAGTAACATGCACAACATGCAGCTTTTGACTCAAAATGTTTTGAAGGCTTTTCTTAAATACAGCTAAGTGTTTCTCATGCTTCCAGTAACCTATAATAAAGAGCCAAACTTTGTGTTCACAAATGATGGGGCAGGCTTTTCAAGAGACAGGGTCTTTCATTTACTTTATACATTTCTATTTAGGGCTCTGCTCTTTAAAATTTAGGAAACACAACACTGGAGATGGTCTGCCGAAGCTAGGATTGGACAAGAACTTGCCTACTGCAGTACTTTATATTTATGTGAATATTTCACACTAATTCTGATTACTTCTATTAACAACAATGGACCCAAGAGAGCCCCCCCACCCAATCTTCATATAGAGGAGACTCTCCTTATGCGTACCTCTCCCCTCTCCCGCATGGATGGGATCAGGCTCCTCCATGGCACTGTCCTAATCCTGAACCTCACAGGAGCACTAAGTGAGCTAGGATTTTGGAGGAGGGCTGAGACTTGGTGGTCCTTTGGAACAAGACAATCAGGATCCACATCCTTCTCCCTGCCTCCCCTCATCCCTACTGAGATTTCCCAGCAAAGGCCATACAAGTGAGGGCTGCATTACCCACCCAGCAAAGCATCCTCCATGTTAGGGATCCCCCCCTCTCATGGGGGTCCCATGAGAGCAGTGATCAGACAGAGACCTTGGTAGTGCAGCTCTAGAGAACCATGCTGAAAGCAGACCTGTTGGTCTGCCCTGGTGCTGCAGGGTCCCCAGCAGTCTGCCAGGAATCAGGGATTCCCTGAAAGTTTGTCAAACCCAAAATGTTTCAGACAAAATACTTTGGGCTCAATAAATCATCACCTTCATTAGAAATTTTCCAGATAGCTCTCTTCCCTACCATGGATAACACCAGTGTCAGTTTTCATATAATCCATCCACTTTTGGGCCAGTTACCACTAATTTTAAGCACCATGTCAGATATGCTTGTTCTGAGCAAGATTAGAAAAAACAACAGCAGTAGCTGGATATTTTCACTAGGGCTCCTACTAGGGGTAAACAGAAATTTTTAGACACTGTCACTAGTGCAGATAATCCTCTTAAGAAAAGCTGGGCAAGAACAGTGTCTTATTAGCCTGGTTTATTATTATTGTTTGTTGTAGCATTTGCTGTTGCTCTTGCTGTTTTATGAACACATAGCAACCATGGATATTGTAAAGGATGTGTTAGTGTCCGTTTCCCCATGGGACTTTCCTCCCTTTAGTTGTTTCCGTTTTAAGCCAGAATACGAGAGTTGATTGCTCTTATAAATGCAGGCTTTTATTACAGGTTTCAGGAACTGTATGAAAGAATATTTCTTTGGTTACCTTCTGCACTCTTCAAGGCTTATCAGTCACAGTGCAGTGAGCAGTATCTGTCTTTATAGTGCATTCCTCATCACTAATGAACAACCCTGTTTCTGAAATCAGCACCAACAGGCAACGTTGCTCAGCACAGTCTTAAATCCAGCTGGAATTAACAGCATCAGCTTGTAAGCAGTTTAATGGGAAGTCCCACACCTGGCGACTTCCTCATTTGATGCTTTGGAAGAGATTTGATTATACATGTACAAGTGCAGACGAAGGCATGGTCTAGCCCTCACATTTTGCATTCCACTCAGCAGCAAAGCTGGGTAGAGGCAGAAGTTCCATTCCATGAAGGATTTGGCTTTGCTCTGAACTGGAATAAAACCTGAAAATTTCATAATTCCCCACAAAGGAAATTTTTTTTAAAAATGTCATTTTTGGTTGATTTACATTTCATTTTGACAAAAATCAAAACATTTCAATTTAAGTTTTTAAAATGTCTCATTTTCTAATACAGAATTTTAAAAATTTCAAAATGAAAAGTTGCTTCAAAATGAAAAATTGAAACATTCTGTTCTGGAAATATCAAAACATTCCATTATTACATTGTCAAACATTCCCCCTCATCTCCCACAGGGTTTTCTTCCAAAACAAAATTCCTGCAAATCGACCCAATTTCATGAAGACTTTCAATTTCGATGTCACCCATGTTCTGAAAATGTTTTTGACAATTTTTTCCGAGCAGCTCTACTCAGCAATTTGGATCAGAGACATCAATTAGTCAGTGTCAATGTCTGGACAACCTTACAACATTTGGCAGCAAATGATGTGACCCAGAAGACCATGAAAGAATGAGTGATAAATTCTTCTCTGGGTGGATTATTACTGTCTAGGGGACTGCAAATACTGTGACTCACAGTTTCTGCCAGATTGTCTTGGTGCAGGGCTTCCCCTTTCATGGAACAGGCTGGCTCCCTGAGATCTACGTAGACATCTGAGTATCTGTTGTAGCCCAGGAGTTTCTGCCCTGTGCCTCCATACTTCTGTCAGAAACCCAGACCCTTGATGTCAATGCAGCCATGATTAGGGTGACCAGACGTCCAGATATTGTTGGGACCATCCAGATAGGGGCTTTGTCTTATTTATACTGTCTTTGTCCCAATTTTTCACACTTACTCTCCAGTCACTCTAGCTATGAGGATGAAAGGGTAACAGTTTCTGCTGTCTACAGTAGTACTGTACCATCTACCACCAGGAAGGGGGAGAGGATGATACCTGATGCCACTACTTCCAGGAGTCCCTGCTAAGGGAGGTCCATGCTGCAGTGGAAAAGAATCAGTATTAACCCCACCTCCCTCTAGCCTACCTCCTCTTACACTCTGGTGCCTGAAAGCAATGGAGTATCTACAGAGGAGATTGTGGGAAAGGCAATGGGGCTGACAAAGTGAAACCCCTCCTCCTGACCCACACATCTGGTCACCTGGGATTCTGGAGAATCCCAGTCCCTCCTGCTCAGAGAAGGGATGGGACGTGACCATCTGTTATTATTAATATCTAGTGATATATTTTTAAAATCTAATCAATGAGAAAAGTCACTAAGGTAATGTTCATGACAACTGAGGATGCTGCGTGTTACCTTTCACCCGGGACTTGTTACTGACTAACGGACTCTGGCTGTAATTTGAGGCTCTCCATTGAACGCCAGGGAGGAGGGGATGTGGGTGTCAGTCCCACTGGTTTCTGGCAGCACCTGACTGTTCTTTCTACATAGGACGGTGTGTGTGTGTGTGTGGGAGAAATGGCAGGAGACCTTTTCCCTTTAGTTTCTTATACTTGTGACTTAGTGCTGATGACGAGCTAACATGAAGCAGATCAGAAATTTTAATTGTACTTGAAAAACTAGTTCAGAAAGGGGATTTATTATTGCCTGGTTAACTTAGAAGGTTCTGAAAGCCAAATTTTAACAGATGGGAAAAAGAGAGTAGTTTCATGCTCAGAAGGCATTCAGATGTCACAGTAACAAGCATAATATAAAGGCCTAGACAGATAGATAATGTTCCGCTTCTGTTTAAGCTGCAGAACTGGAATTTGTGGAAGATCGTCACAGGGAACCATGGGTTAAACTACAGGTTTAAAGTTGGCTTTTAAGTATAAGGATAAAATATAGGTATTTTAAGGCAGCAATGCAAGAAGCCTGCAGTCCCAAACCTGTAAGACATTAGCTTAGCATTTTAGCATAAGTTAAGCCTGTTAAACCTTAGCATCAGTAAATTGACCGACAGTGATGCTAAATCACAACATGGCACAAGATATAATTTTGCAATAAATAATTCTGCTAAAATTCTGCATACAGTGCTGACTGGTAACCACAAGAAGTCAGTTGATGCCAGTTTGCGTATTAAAGGATAGGAACATCAGCAGATGCTTAACTACAGGATTACTATAGTCCCTAATTGATGTATATATAAATAGTTTGAGATAATTAATATACTAACCTTTAGAATAAGGACATCACAACATTATTAGGGTGAGGACATTAGTTATGGGCAAAGGAGGCCGAACACTGTTATGAATATCCATGGCAGCCATCAAACCCTATAATAGAGATCTAGGCCCTAGACCATCGAGACCTTGACCATTGGAATAGTTTGGCATGCCAAAGATAGGATCGGATCCTCATGGACAAGTCTCCCTACTCCCAGGTCTCCACAAGGATTGTGTGAGTATGCATATGACAGGACACAAAGTTAATATTGCATTACTGTTATATTCGTGTTTGGATCGGAATATATGTTTGTTTACTAACTTTGTTAATAAAGCTGTTAAAATCTCAGAATATTTTTTAATGTATGATTTTTGCAACTGTACACATTGAGATTTCCGATTTAACTGTAATTCTAATAATTCTGGGCCTGGTCTTAGAGCTGGAACCTGTTGGACTTCAGAGTGTTAATTTGCAGAATTGGGAACTATTAAATAATCTATAAAATCAATAAATCAGGCAACAGTGAACACTGGACTACTGGACACACTCCTCCAGTAGAAGTGTACAGGCTGGGAATGTTATTTTTCTGCTCAGTCATGAGGTTGGACCCATAGCATTTGAATCACTAGGAAGCCGATCTGTGCTATCATCCGTTGAACAGAACCTGAGGATCTTGTTCATTCCATATAAACTACATTGCCTTGAGGGAATACTCTAGGCAAGATGGAAAATATACCAATATAAAATCAGATATAATCATTGATAGTGTTTTATAGCAGTAATATAGAAACAAACGTGATACTGCACTTACATTAAAATATTTCAAGTATAATCCATTCTCTTTTATTTTCATATGCTTTACCAGGATTTTTTCCCTCAACAAGGAAAGATATTATGGGCCACATTCTGCTGCCCATACCCACAGTACCTTGGGAATAATCCAGTTAAAGACACTCACAGAGTAAACTACTACTTACTGAATGAGAGACCTCAGTAAAGACAGTAGAATGTGTCCCTGTGGATCACAGCCAACCTTAGGCGTGGATGTGCAGGGCAGCTGGCCTCGGCACCAGTTCTTCAGGATGCCACATCACTCTGTCAACCTGCCTTTTTTTGCTTGGCTGCTCTGCACTGGGGAGAGAGGAAGGAGTGCTGAAAACATTTTTGAACCCGGGTGGCAAAACAGAAACACCTAGCGGTGGCCCGGCCTCTGGTAGGAACATGGGGCTTATCTTTTTCTGTTTCTCCAGTGCAAATGTAGAGTGACTCCACTGCCTTTAAAGGAGTCACTGCAGATTTACACTGAAAAAAAGAAAGAACAATTAAACCCTGTGTCTCTTTACAAACGGTTGCAGAGCAAATAAATCTCTGAAGAACAATCAGGCATATGAGTAACTTTACACACTCAGGAAGTCTACCATTGGTTTTGATGGGACTATTTGCACAAGCAAATCTGCACACATGCAAATTTTGTTCTCTAACTCAGAAATGATAAATTCCTGGCTAGGTATCTTTTGCATTTTCCAGATAGAAAACATCTTATAACCAAAATTGATCTCTTTTGGAATAAAGAAAGGCAGGGCATATACTAAAACTGACCCTGTAGAAATTAAGGAAGTATTTTATTTGAAATTAAAAAAATATTTTAAACAGTAAAATAAATAATATAGAATGATAGTGGAAAAGATGCAAACAACTGAATTCCCTCCAAGCTCTTGTAGCTCTCAAAGTCAGATCTCTGTCTCTTCATTTGACTTATTCGCATTTCAATTGTCCAGAAGCCCTCTGTTTTTTTTTTTCTGGCATCAAATAATCTCTATGAACTATCTTCATCTGCCCTCAAGAAATCTTAAAGCCTGGCATTTAGGTGAATGTCTTATCCTGCAGCAGGGAATGAGCTAGCACACCAAAAATAGCCATGTGGACATTGCAGCTCCAGGGGAGACTCAGGCTATTCACCCAAGTTTAGACCCAGGGGGATGGGTGGACTTGAGATTCTAAGCTGCTGCTTAAGCTGCAATATCCACATTGCTGTTTTTAGTGCGCTAACTCAAGCCCCTCTAGCAGCTGCCTGTTTACCTGGGCTGGGAAGCTCACTCTCAGCTGCAATGTCAACATAACCAACGAACAAACTGAAGTGTTTTTTAAATAAATCTGATTCTAAAAATTGTGAAAGGAAGAGTTATTTCCCCTACGTTACCTCAGCCCACCTGTGAGCCTTCTACTGAGTAGGAACTGTGCTGCAGATCCTCTCTTAGTAACTCACATGAAAAGACTGAAAAGATTGGAGTTGTCAAGGAGATGACTAAGAGGAAGCATGATAAAAGTATACAAGATAATGACTGGTTTAGAGATGGTAGATTGGGAACTTCTGTTCAGTCTGTCTCATAATAAAAAAACCCAAATGGATAGATTCAATTAACTGGAAAGATGGAAGATTCAGAATAGATCAAAGGAAATACACTTTCAGACAATACACAATTAGCCTGTGTAACTCATTTCCAGAGGAGGAAATGGGCCACACTCTAGCCATTGTAGTTAGGGGGGGAACTTCCCGTGGGGCAAGATATTCCAATAACTGCCTATTGCAGAATTTCTTTTCACCTTCTATTAAAGCATGTGGAACTGGCCACTGTCGGTGACAGGCTACTGGATTAGACAGACATTGAGTACGAACCGGTATGGCAATCTCTATGTTCTTATCAGAAGTCCATTGAAATCATCGGAAAGGGGCCCGTTGACTTCAATGGGCTATCAAGCAGGCCATTGCTTCACAGGTAGTCCCACTGACATTAACTGAACTACTTACCATGTATGTAGTAAGGTACCACTCTAGAGGCCTGAAATCAATAGGAGTTTCTGACACTACACCTCATATTCTTCATAGTTGCGTGATTGATATAATTATGACATAATTATGATGCATTTTGTACTAGGTGGGCCATGCAAGGTGTCATTGGAAAAGTTGCAATTTGCTGAATAGGATTATTTTATTTGTATGCATGTATTATTTTTGTATCTAAAGTTATGAATACTGACTATGTATCTGTGTTTCAAATGTAGTTACACCTGAGCGATACCCACTAGGCAAGATGTTTCCAGCCTAGACAGCTGGTTGGGAAGGGCCTATTCAAGGTAATGGGCCATGAGGGGAAATAATAGACCTGAGGAGAAGCTTATCCCCAACCTGGTGAACCTTCCTGAGAACAGCCTGTAAGTAATGGCAGCTATGACTCTGCCAGGGCATGTGACCAGACCACATGACTCTGGACTCCTGTATTTTTCCACAAAGTGGTCTGGGAACCACGTTTTGAAACAAAAGGTTCCCGCCATTTGGAAAAGCTATATAATGCAGGGAGTGACATCATCTGTTGTTCTTCACTCCCCTACAACTGTACACCTAAGAAAAACTCCAAAAGAAAAGGACTTAGAACAGGAGTCGAATCCCAAGCTGTAAAGCAAGTACAGCTTGTCCCTTAAGCACAAGCGCCAACTTTTAAATCTGCCAGGGAGTGCTCCACCTCCAGCTCTGCCTCAGGCCCTTCCCCCACTCCCCACTTCCTCCAATGCCCCACCCTCACCCTACCTCTTCTTGCCCCTGTTCCACCCCCGCCCCACTTCCTCCCACCCAGTTCCACCCCTCCCCCGAGCATGGTGCATCCTTGCTCCTCCCCCTCCCTCTCAGCCTCCCCAAATGCTGCAAAACAGATGTTCACAGTGGGTGGGAAGTGCGGGGAGGGGGGCAGGGAAGGTGCTGATTCTTGGGGCTGCTCGTGGGTGAGAAGAGCCAGGGGTTGGGCGGATCTGATAGGGAGGCTATTGGTGGGTGCTCTGCATCCACCATTTTTCCCCATGAGTGCTCCAGCCCCAGAGCAGTCACGGAGTCAGCGCCTATGGCCCTGAGACTCTGCAAGCCTACTTGTATCATCATCCAGGGTGAGAGATTGTTAATTCAAATCCTATCCTTCTAGTATGTTAAGCTGAGTTAATAAACTTGTTTTAAGCTTTATGTAAACCAATAAGTTTGGAGTGAAGTGCTTGGGAATCTTAGCTTATGGGGAGGGATTGTTGCATTTCCTCCCCACATTGAGGGAGGGGCAAACTTTATGAGCTTACTTTGTAGAGATCTCTGTGCAGTGGAAGATGGTACCGTTTGGACTTTATACTCAGAAGGGGGGCATGCCTGGGGAGCTGGGAAATTGGCTGGTGTCTGGAGGTTGCACTCAGGTAGCCCAGTTTGGGTGAGTGGCACCACCTGCTGCCGTGTTGGGTAATAACAGAGCCTGGCTAAAGCTAGTTGTGTCTCCGACCTCAGGAAGCAGTATGAGCAGACCCAGCGCAATTGATTGGTTAGAGGGGAGCAGCAGTTTCTCATGGCTCCCAGACTGTTGCCCTGACCCTTAAGGAGCTGGCCTGATCACAAGAGATAAGGCTGATGGAGCTGGCCCCACACCTATGGCATTATGAGATTGGGAGCATATGAAGGAGCAAAAGGAAACCTGCTCAGCCAACTGCCCTGAAAATCCATATGCAGTCCTGGAGCCATTACACAGGGCGTAGGGGTGTAGGAGGTGTTCTGAGGTGTTCTGCAGTGGCTGGGAGATGAGCAAGTGCATCCAGAGAGGTGAATGAGTGGAGTTCGGCTATTGCATGCACAGCCAGCGCAGGGAGAGTGCACAAAGAGCAACTGTGGGACTAGGCAGGAGGGTAGAATGATGGTGGGTGAGCATGGAGAAAGGGAGAGTAAGTGGGTGTGTGGGTGGGTGGGTGCAAGGAGGGTAATTGCAGTCAGTGCTTTTCCTATTGAGCAGCTGCCTGAGATAAAAAGTTGGATTGGTTTTAAATTTGATGTACCCTGAAAGCTGCAGGGAAACAAAGGAAACACTAATATTAGAGATCTTAAAATTGGCTTTGATTTTATCTTTATTCCTTTTGTTTCTGAACAAGAACTTGACAGCAACACAGTGGCAAAACAAACCTTAAAAGAGTATTTCTTTATAGGCCTGTTAATCAGCATGACTCATCCAGAGTTCATCTCTCCAGCTGAACTTATTCCTTGAAGTTTCCATCTCAGGCCAGTATCACATTGCACGGGAAAGGGGCTACTGCTGCATTAGATTTCCTGACAGGGATAATCATATAGGGACAGTCCTACATAAACTACAATGAGATTGTCTCTGATTGCAGCAGGGGTTCTTTTACTTCTTATTAAAAACAGTTTCCACACTTGCAGGTTAATGAAATCCTCCAGACTAAAGACAGATTGATTTATTTTGTAGCTTCTCTCCACTCACCCATCTATTATTTATAATTCCTACTACATTATTATCATCATCATCAAGGGCATGAAAAGAAAGCTTACGGTGCTATGTGGAATGATATTGCTCCACAAAACAGCACCTCAGAATTTGATACTTCTTGGAGTTTTGTAAAGACATAGCACTGCCATGCTGTGCCTACAGGTAGGCTGAACATTTGTTAAGTTTCTCTGGGCAGATAGATGGGTTGGTTCTGTTTTACCAAATAGAATACATGCTGCTGAGTATAGCTTTTTATCATTTTTGTCTTTCTATTTGCCATAGCCATCACTGTCATCATTTTCAAAAAGGCATGCGGTAAACATCTTTTAAACTTTTATAGAAATCTATTGCCTATGTACTATCTCATAGCCTTGAGTAAGCTATATGATCCTAGCTATATGATCCTAGCTTTGGGCCCTACAAAGCTGAGAGATCCCCTGATTGGGGCAGGAATTAGAAGTGAAAACAATAATCTCAGTTTTCATTTTTTAAAAGATGCAAGTTTCTAGCCCTTTTAAACCTGAAGACAACTTGATGTGCACCAGTCGCTAATATCGAAAGGATATGCAGCTGGTTTCCATTTTGCAGTAAGAGATTGAGGGGCTAAAGATCACACACAAACACGTCAGTTATGTGAGGATCGTGCTGATCCTCTCCCAAAATCCTTAGGCCAGGGGCATGATACCGCTGCTTCTGCCTAGCGGTATGATTAATAGTAGACAAAAAACCATTACATTAGTGGAATGACAAAAAATTATTTCAACTGTCTTTCTAAAGTTAATTCTGGCTTTGTATGTGGTTATTTAAGAAGCAGCTCTAGATCAGAGACATTTTGTCTTGCCTGTTACATACAGGGCAGATATTGTCACAAGAAATCTGTGATTTAAGCAGAATCTGGATGTGACTCACTCAGCTGATACAGGATGCTTCTCTTGTGAGCGGCAGCATTAACTAGTAGTCTGACATGTGAATGGGAACCAGGTTATCCCAAGTTCTGTTAATAATTCCTACTACAGTGTCAGTGTACAGCTTCACGAAAATCTCTTAATTGTTCTGTTTCCCAGTTTCCTCATCGATACAATAGGGGAAAGAATACCTACCATGTACAGAGATGGCCTTAGAATCTGCGTGTTTTTCTTGTTTTGGGATAAACCTATTGTATTTTGCAGGTGGTGATGTTAACATTTGTTCTTCTTTACTTCCTGCATAACCCCAGACATGCACCTAGATTTCCTGCCCCCCTCAGGTGGCACAAGTAGGAGCAGACACTGGCCATAAATCCCCTACTACAGATTACCCCAGTTATTGTTATAATCATCACTAATATTACAGTAGTGCCTAAGGGTTCCAACCAAGACTGACAATATTTAACAATATTAGCACGTTACAAACATAGAATAAGAGGCCGTGCCTGCCCATATGGCTCACAATCTAAACAGACACTGTAGGCGCATCTCCCACACTGCATAGGTGGATGAGCTTCTTCCTACACTTCTCTCCAAGGAACCCCTGGTTAAGGAAGCACAGCAGGTGCAAGGAGGAGCACACAGAGTGTGTGGCTTGAGTGCAACTATAGATGGTACCTGGGGAACTGTTGCCAGCTGACATGTTAAGGAAGTCTTCTCTAACCACCTCTTAAAGATAGTGCCAGGCAGAGATGCAGGAAACCATAACTGTCATCCCTTACTGGATGAAGCAGGAAACACGTCCCACCATTCTAAAACATGTGCTAAATATATTTTTTGTATACTTATCAATTAGAAATGTTGCTGATGCAGCATGTTTATTTTGACTAAAGAAGTTCTGAATGGCAAAGAGTGGTTTCAGACAAATTAAGATTTTCCTTTTCTCCATTATGTGGCAAATTGCTGGTATTGTTCTCTGGGTCTCACGCTTTCTCTTCTCTGGGGTAGGTTCAGGGCGATATTGCTTGCCTCTGAACCAGTTCTTAATCACTCCCCTAGTGTCCTTGGAGGAGGGGAGTGGAGAGGGAGGGACCTGGGCCCGCCCTCTACTCCAGGTCCCAACCCAGGGGCCCTGGGGTTGTGGTGAACCACTTGACTAGCGGTTTCTTCCCCTGGGTTACTTCCCTCTCATACCCGTCAGCTTGTGAAGGGCTTCTCGCCTCTCTTCTATACAAGCCTGGTGCCCCTTACCTAGGGTTTCTGTTGGGCTTCCCAATCCACCGCAGCACTCCTCCAAACCTTCTATTTCTCTCTGGACAAACTCTTCTCTTCTGCAATCTGCACTCTGCTCCAATCCAACCTTTCTCCTTCAACTACCACCCCCTGTCTGACTGAAGCAGGGGTTTATATCCCATGACTGGAGTCAGGTGCTCTAACTGGAGTCAGGTGCTCTAATTGGCCACAGCTGTTCTAGTTAATCTAAAGCAAACCTTCCTCCCTTGGCAGGGAATAAGGCCCCCTGCTAACACTCTTATGCTGCCCTCTGGCCATGCTGTATCACAATTAGCTATTACTTTCTGTACAATTTCCCTGCACTTTTTCTATTGCACATTCTGTTGCTTATTATTATTTCTTCTTTTAAGTTCCATTTCTGTGCTATGCACTATAAAAGTGTATTCCCTGCCCCAAATCTCTGACAAACAAGACAAACACAGTAGGATGGGTTGAGGAGTTCTACTGAGTGCTGTACAATGGCAACGGTAGTTTAGAACTTCTATAACCAGTTTTCTGTATTGTTTCATATGGAACACATTGACCTAGTGACTAAAATAAAGATAAACACAGCAAGTGTGTACTTTTATAAATAAATGGATGGTAAATACCAAAACAGTGACTGAGCACCAGTCCTGGAAGTGCACAGTGTATGTTGTTTTCACACTAATGAATCTAATCTCTTGTTCTTGAAATATTTTGCCAAACTTTTTTTATCCTACTAAAAGCCAAGACCACCTCTATCATTGATTCTGCCCTTTTGATGAATCACAGAATCCTAAAATGGATTAATCAGAGGCACTGAGTTATAGGGCAGTTCAGTTAATGTTACTAGTTACATTGTTGTACCAAATATCATTATTTTAAAATTTAAGTGGATGTGAGACTGAAGCTGTACAATCTAAATAAATCAAATACTTATCTGGGAATTTCTACTTCATAAAGTAGAACACAGGATTTTCAAACTACAAATCATTCCTTTACATAATAAAAGAAATTCGGCATTGATAATTTACATGCACTTTAAAATTCCATTTCTGAGGCATTTTTTCCAGCACTCCAGTTTTCTGTATTTGAGATCAGTGATCCATCTTTATTGGGCTGTTCTGCTTTCACCATCATATAGCACCGAATCACTTTGAGGGCCTAACATTTGGATTCTTTACCTTTGAAATCAATGGGACTTTTGCCATTGACTTTAATGGGAACAGGATTATGCTTTAAGATCTATGGAGTAGGGACTGTCTTTATTTTTGGGGCCACACACATTGCTGAGCAAATGGGTGGCTCTAAACAAATCAATAACAATACAGAGATATCCAACAGCAAGCCCCTTAACAAAAACACCAAGATGGATGGAAATATTCACCTATCAGAACTTCCATACGCAGTGGGTGAAATTCTGTGGTGATTTACGGTTTTGAAGATTTGTACTTCAGCTGAAGTTAAATTGTAAAGCTGAACTCATGTTTGTACACAGTGTCTATCTAGCACAAGGGGGTCCTGATTCTAACTGGGGGTACGTCTACACTACAGGATAATTCCGAATTACATTAAACTGGTTTTATAAAACAGATATTATAAATTCAATTTCAAGCGGCCACACTAGGCACAGTAATTCGGCGGTGTGCGTCCATGGTCCGAGGCTAGCGTCGATTTCTGGAGCGTCGCATTGTGGGTAGCTATTCTGTAGCTATCCCATAGTTTCTGCAGTCTCCCCCGCCCCTTGGAATTCTGGGTTGAATCATTGTCGTGGGTGGTTCTGGGTAAATGTCGTCAGTCATTCCTTCCTCCGGGAAAACAACAGCAGACAATCCTTTCGCTCCCTTTTTCCCTGGATTGCCCTGGCAGACGCCATAGCACGGCAACCATGGAGCCCGTTCAGCTTTTTTATTTTACGGTCACCATATGTGTACTGGATGCCCAGATGGCGATACTCCAGCGCTACACAGCACCATTCATTTGCTTTTGCATGATAGCAGAGATGATTACCAGTCGTTCTGTACCGTCTACTGCCAGAGTAAACTGGCAATGAGATGACGGTTATCTCTCCCCCTCTGTACTGTCTACTGCTGTCATGAGTGCTCCTGGTTGAGATCGGCCAGGGCGCAAAAGCAAAACTGGGAATGACTCCCCGAGTCAATCCCTCCTTTATGGTTTCTAAAAATAGAGTCAGTCCTGCCTAGAATATGGGGCAAGTGTACTAGAGGACCGAGTGTATCAGAGAGCACAGCTGCTGCATGTCAGTATTCACAGGGGTGCCCTGCAACAACCCCACCCATTGCTTCCCTCCTCCCCCAACCTTCCTGGGCTACTGTGGCAGTGTCCCGCCCATTTGTGTCATGAAGTAATAAAGAATGCAGGATATAAGAACACTGAGTTTTAGTGACATAAAATGAGGGGAGGCAGTCTCCCGGTGCTATGATAGTCCAGGCAGGACATTAAGCGGTAGTGGGGGAGAGGAGCCCAGCATCCCACTGGTATGATAGTCCAGGCAGTACAGAATCTTTTCTTACATATGAAAGGGAGAGGGCTGATTGAAGCTCAGCCCCAGTTGCTATGATGAAGACAGTTACCAGCCGTTCTGTCCCATCTACTGGGAGTGACCAGGAATCATTCCTGTTTTTTTTACCAGGCGCCCCCCCGACCAGCCTCATCTCAGGCCAACATGTTAGGTATTCAGCAGTTATCAAGCATTGGAGCACTCAGGGGTTCATAAGGACCGTTACCAGTCCTACTGCACCATCTGGCACCGGAGAGGGAAGAGGAGCGAATACTGCGCCTTCACTGCTGCAGCATAGCGTCTATCAGCAGCATTCAGTAGACATAGGGTGACAGTGAAGAAGTCCAGAAATGATTTCTTTCCCTTTTCTTTCACGTGGTGGTGGGGGGAGTAAACTTAGGAGCTATTCCCTGAAATCATACCAGAAAATGTGTTCGAACCTACAGGGCACTGGGAGCTCAGCCAAGAATGCAAATACTTTTCGGAGAGACTGCTGTGGACTGTGGGATAGCTGGAGTCCTCAGTACCCCCTCCTCCATTAGTGTCCATTTGAGTCTCTGGCTTCCCGTTACGCTTCTCACGCAGCACTGTGTGTAGCCTGGAGATTTTTTCAAACGCTTTGGCATTTTGTCTTCTGTAACGGAGCTCTGATAGAACAGATTTGTTTCCCATACAGCGATCAGATCCAGTATCTCCATACGGTCCATGCTGGAGCTCTTTTTGGATTTGAGACTGCATCGCCACCCGTGCTGATCAGAGCTCCATGCTGGGCAAACAGGAAATGTAATTCAAAAGTTCGCGGGGCTTTTCCTGTTTACCTGCCCGCTGCATCCGAGTTCAGATTGCTGTCCAGAGCGGTCAGTGGTGCGCTGTGGGATACTGCCCGGAGGCCAATAACGTCGATTTGCGGCCACACTAACCCTATCTCCGATATGTATATATCGATTTTAGCGCTACTCCCTCTCATCGGGGAGGAGTACAGAAATCGATTTAAAGAGCCCTTTATATCGATATAAAGAGCGTTGTAGTGTGGACGGGTACAGCGTTAAATCGATTTAACGCTGTTTAAATCGATTTAAACACGTAGTGTAGACCAGGTGGGCCTTTGGGGCACTACAATACTACAAATAAACAATGATAGTCAGTCATAATAAACCACAATTACTGATCATAACAGGGTTAGTAGAGTTTCAGGGCATATCCTGAACACAGAATTTTACCATCCTTGCTCACCCTAGCAGCTGTCCTTTTGCTAGAAGAGTAATGAAACTTTGTATCTGTAGCTGATTAAAATCATCTTCTTCTCTTAGAAGGGTTCAGTTGTGGCCTTGCCACAGGCCCTACATATAGACTGAACAGACTGAAAAGAGGGAGATGCACCCAGTACTATCTCTATACCTGGTACAGCACATACCCTCCAATGTGTGCATACAGCTGCACTGGTCAGTATATTGGAATGGAGCCTGGGCTCCATTCATTTCCTGTTCTTCACCCACCTGTAAGGGGTAGGAGCATGTAGTGGTCCTGGGAAGTCTGCTCTCTGCTTCATGCTGCTACTCAAGATATAGCTAATCAATGCAGTGCTGATAATTAGATATATCCCCCCCGCCTTACATCCTCCTAGTCTCTTGTGCAGGCAAGCAAAATGAGTCACAATCTGGCCCTTAAATTAGAGACAGGTGTTACACAGCTATTGGGAATGATGTATCCACTCAACCACATCTTAAGCCACAGAAACTGGTTTTCTAAATATAACTGGTCAAGGTCTTTGAATACACAACATTATTTCATTAACTCTTAAAATACATCCTCTTCCTATTTTGAAAGCTTTCTTTTCCTTGTGGCAGCAGCATCTATAAAGGCTATTTTAGGATTGTAGGAGATGTTAATGGTGGTGTTTGTTTTAAATCTCTGGCTGCTTCCCAATTAATTAAGGCTTCTTATGATTCAGTTTGTTTTGAAATCTAAGATAGAGATTATATGAATGCACCAGAAGGTCGTCAAACAAAACACACTAATTATAAATTGCCAAACCCAATTAGAGTGAATTGTCAGCATCCTTGTTATGAACAGATATGGTGCATTAAAAGTGCCTCAATGAGGAAAGAGTCTGGTAATAGTCCTTCTTGTATGCTCTTAGCCATAATGAGAATCAATTAGGATTTTAAATTAGAATAACAGGGTTTTTTTAAGAGTACATGGAGTTTATTTTCAAAGTCTGATCATGGCAAGCATTTTAGGGTGACTGCAATGTTTTTTGACAGATGATTTGCACATGTAAACAAGGGTGACACCAGGGAGGACTTTAATCCAGATTGTTAGTATTCAGAATGCATTTGCTGGACATCATTTGATTTTGGTGCTATGGTTTGCAATACAAGTTCAACCACGCACTAGTTATTAGGAATCAGTCCAACATACTAACAAGTTGTTTCTGTGGTTGTTTGAATGAGCAGATAGAGCAGGGGTAGGCAACCTATGGGACTGGAGCTGATTTTCAGTGGCACTCGCAACCGGTTCGGGGGGCTCTGCATTTTAATTTAATTTTAAATGAAGCTTCTTAAGCATTTTAAAAACCTTATTTACTTTACATATAACAATTGTTTAGTTATATATTATAGACTTATAGAAAGAGACCTTCTAAAAACATTAAAATGTATTACCGGCACATGGAACCTTAAATCAGAGTGAATAAATGAAGACTCGGCACAGCACTTCTGGAAGGTTGCCAACCCCTGAGATAGAGGATTACCTGGTCACAGCTGGAACCTTACTGCATTGTTTTAATTCATGGAGTATTAATAGCTCTTCAGTTTCTAATATATGGTATCAGTGAGTAACTAAAAAGTGCAAGACTCGATGGTTTCTGATTGCAGTTTTATGACCACCCTTTTCAATGATTATTTGTGTCACTTCGCATTGGTTTGCAGTGCACACCCCTGAATTTATTTTGAAGATCAGGGTCAAAAAAACCACCCAAAATATCAAAGGGAAACTTAGCTAGAATCATTATGTTTTGACTGATTTGGCATGAAAATCATGCAGAACCACTTATTCAAACTTATTCAAGTTTGTGATAAAAACTTGGGATCAGGGTTGGTGGGTTTTTTACTTGAGTATCGCAGAATTCTAGAATGCCTATTTTTTTTGGCATGGTCACAGATAAGATTTAAGATGTAAGGTTTAAAAAAGAGAGAGAGAAAGAGAGAAGTAACAATGGATTCTTCCTTCTGCATTTTACTTCCTATAATGGTAACCCCACAGTGTCATTTTGTCATGGCAGGGTTGGGAATACAAATGCTAATCCAGCATTAGTAAGAAAAACAGAGCTATGGAAAATTCTACATGATAGCTTCATTCTGGAGCAAAGGGTCAGTCTCTGCAGTTCTCACTCAGACAATGCTTCCAGTGAAATGGATGGGAGTTTTGTCTGAGAAAAAAACTAAAGGATTTTACTTAAAAAAGGAAATATAGTCATCACACATAGTAAGTAAGTAACAGATGATCTTCCACTAAGATCTTACAGTCTACACACACAAGACAGATAAAGGAAATATCACTTCATTCCATTTTACAGATGGGAAGTGATGCACAGGAAGATTAAGTGACTTGCCCAAGGTCACACAAGCAGTCTGTGACAGAGGTGTACAACTGACCCAAGATCTTGTGAATCCCAATCAAGTGCCTTAACTACTGGCCACCCTTCCTCTCCACTGGGTGATGACTTGTGGGTGACCACTCAGTTTTGAAAGCAGCTTTTTCATGATATCCCAGTTCAGTCAGGTCAGAATAGTTCTGTTCCTTTCACTCTAAAACTGCAAGCCAGATTGAAAGAAACAAACTTCACTATAAAACGTCAGCTGCACTAAAATACCACCGCCTCCCTCTGTAAGTTCCCAGTTGTTAGGATATAGATATTCAGGCCTGTCTTCAAAGGCTTATACTTTAAGAATTTGGGTATATGTTTATCATTTAGCTAGTTATAGAGGTATAAAAGAAAGAATCAAAGTCACTGTCTGCCTGTGTAAGGGCCTTCTCTCACTGTAACAGTCTGAGACCCTGTTCTTACTCTAAGGCCTTTGGCTAAGCAGCAGTGGCAGCAGTAAGCTGGGAAGCGAACTGTAACGTCCCCTCACCAGTCATACTGAAATAAGGCAGTTTCGGGCTGTTAAAAAGGTGATCCAATCGATCACCTCCAGAGAAAGGGAGGAGCCTAGAAGATTTAACGAAAACTCAGTTTGATAGCATCCTGTCTGGCAAGAACTCACTTATCAATAGCTGGGGTGTGAAATCCTCATTTCTTTGTTGTTTTGCCACTGTAGTCCCCATTACCCTATTGTTTGTTTGTATAATCTCTGTCTGGTTCTGTGATTGTTTCTGTCTGCTGTATAATTAATTTTGTTGGATGTAAACCAATTAAGGGGGTGGGATATAATTGGTTAGATAATCATGTTACAATATGTTAGGATTGGTTAGTTAAATTTCAGTAAAATGATTGATTAAGGTACAGCTAAGCAGAACTCAAGTTTTATTAAATAGTCTGCAGTTAATCAGGAGGTAAGGGGGGGAATGTGAATCATGTTTTGCTGGAAACAGGGAAACTGGCTCTGTGGCATCAGAGCTGGGAAAGGAGACACCGAGGAAGGAAATTGGAATCATTGCTTGCTGGAAGTTCAGCTCAATAAACATCAATTGTTTGCACATTCGGACTTTGGGTATTGTTGCTCTCTGTTCACACGAGAAGGACCAGGGAAGTGAGAGGGTGAAAGAATAAGCCTTCTAACACTAGTGACTGGAACCTTGTAGGTATTCTCAGCTGTTGGCCTCAAGTGGTGTAGAATTGCAAGGGGGAAATATTTGAGCTCTGTTGTCCCATTAGTAGAATAGGAGCGATAATTGTTTACATGCAGCTGGAGTCCAGATTGGTTAGTTTCATAATGAAAATAACAAGGAAAAAAATTCTGCCTCCAGTTCTTATGGGATTAGCTAGAGGAGGGGGAGGGGAATGCGAGTGGGAAAGAGTGAACTTTAGTATCCCTCAGAAACAGCTTGAGCTACAGGTACACAATTGAAAGGACTATTGGCATTAAGATGACACTGGGGATTGTGTTTCTGGCTGGCTGTCATCAAATTTTGTCCAATTTAAATAACTCTTCTCCTCTTCCCTTCACCCCCACCTCCCTGTCATCATTTTTCTTTTCTAGGTGGGTTTAGTGATGGTGTGAGGTGCTGGGCTGACTGAAAATCCTTTGTTAATCTACAATGAGGTCAATCCCATGCTTTTTTACTCAGGTAAAAGTACTATGGACATTGCCAGAGTGAGGAATGCCAGAGTGGGCTCAGAACAAGAAAGTCCATCAGCAGATCACACTTTTTGTAAGCGTGCTTCAAGCTGGACCTGGCAATAAGAGGGTATTACGGTCTCCATTCAGTCAATGATGTCTCTGCTAAAAGGGCCAAGAAGGATAACAATAGCAATGGTGGATTTAAAATTCTGATTATCTCCCCACCACCACCTGGGGTGAGACCACAGATTCATTTCACAGATACCATCAAATAGCAATCAGACAGTGCTGCTGACCTGGGCTGGATTTGAGCCAGTGATTCTAAAGTAAAAACTCAGTTTTTCAGGCTGGCTTGAGCTTTGAGGCTCAGCCCAACAGTAGGGAAGGTAATACCTAGCAGCTTGGCCCCAGGAACAGCCTGGAGGGAAAATGTGATTCATTCACAAAATCTTCACTGCTGTCCTGGGAGGGAAGTAAGTTACTGCTAGTCTCAAAAGGCTGTAGCTAACTCCTCTGGCCAGCAAGTGAGAGGCCAAATCCAAGGCTTTGCCCATTTCCTGTCCCTCTCCACCCAGATGCTCACATGCGGGATGGGATGATAAACTAGAGGGCAAGATTCTGGAATGCCAAGTAAGGGAACAGGGTATGGCTACACTTGCAGCTGTACAGCACTGCCGCGGGAGCGCTCCCGTGGCAGTGCTTTGAAGTGCAAGTGTGGTCGCAGCGCCAGCGCTGGGAGAGAGCTCTCCCAGCGCTGCAGGTACTCCACCTCCCTGTGGGGATTAGCTTACAGCACTGGGAGCCGCGCTCCCAGTGCTGGGGCAGTGTTTACACTGGCGCTTTGCAGTGCTGTAACTTGCTGCACTCAGGGGTGTGTTTTTTCACACCCCTGAGCGAGAAAGTTGCAGCGCTGTAAAGAGCCAGTGTAGCCATGTGTGTGCATCTGTCCTTACCTTCACCTTCTCCCTTAGTCACCTGAGTAAGACAAAGGCACATTCTTGTCTCCTCCTCAATAAGTTTCCTTTTTGAAGTGCTGATTTTGCAGAAATAAAAAATGTGGTTGTTTTTCCCTTTGATGCTAGAGATATTTTCATATTCTCAAAAGAGATCACAGTGAAAGACCCATTGTGATGTAACCTTGGCTAAAATACAATGCCTCCTTGGTGGAAACGCTCCCCATCTGACAGAGGTGTGAATGAAAATGTAGTTACAGATGCCCAGACCCCAGTTCCCTTGGTCACACTGAATAGCATCTTGCTCCTCAGATAGGTCCATTGATTTCATTGGGATTCCTTGTGGGGTAATATGCAACTCATCTAGAGATAGCCAGTGGAGAATTCCTCTTGTGCATGGGAACTCTCCTGTAACAAGGCTGGCAAGGGTAACAAGTGCCCCAAGTAAATGAAGTCAGTGTCTGGGAACAGGGCATTGCATTGGTACAAGTGGGAAAGGTGGAGTGAAGATCAGCTATGCATGATCTTCCACTAGCAGAAGATCCACTACAAACTTTATAGTGGTAAACCTTAGGGCAGGAGGGTCCCTGCTTTAACTTCCTCTGTACCAGGTGACTGAGGCCAGGTCTACACTGCGACTTTAAATCGGTTTAATGGCCGATATACCGATTTAACGCTGTATCCGTTCACACGACGTCGTCATTAATATCGAGTTAAACGGCTCCTTAAATCGATTTCGGAACTCCTCCCAAACGAGAGGAGTAGCGCTAAATTCGATAGTGATAACTCGGATTAGGGTTCATGTGGACGGAAATCGACGTTATTGGCCTCCGGGCGGCATCCCAGAGTGCAGCACTGACCGCTCTGGACAGCAATCTGAACTCGGATGCAGCGGGCAGGTAAACAGGAAAAGCCCTGCGAACTTTTGAATTACATTTCCTGCTTGCCCAGCGTGGAGCTCTGATCAGCACGGCTGGCGATGCAGTCTGAAATCGAAAAAGAGCTCCAGCATAGACCGTACGGGAGATACTAGGTCTGATCGCTGTATGGGGAGACAAATCTGTTGTATCCAGCTCCGTTACAGAACACGAAATGCCAAAGCGTTTGAATAAAAAACTCCAGGATACACAGCGCTGTGTGACAAGCGTAACGGGAAGCCAGAGACTCAAATGGACGCTCATGAAGGGAGGGAGGGGGTACTGAGGACTCCAGCTATCCCACAGTCCACAGCAGTCTCTGAAAATTATTTGCATTCTTGGCTGAGCTCCCAATGTCTGTAGGTTCAAACACAGTGTCTGGCGTGGTTCAGGGAACAGCTCCTCAGTTTATTCCCCCCCACTACCACGTGAAAAAAAAAAGGGAAAGATTGCTGTGCTATGGCGTTTGCTCAATGCACTCCGCGAAAAAGGCGCCAAAGGGTTGTCTGCTGCCTTCACAAAGGGAGGGGTGAGGCTGTACCCAGCACCACCCGGGGCAGTGTTTTCTGCCCCATCAGGCACTGTGCTCTCAACACGGAAGTGGGAACTATGGGATAGCTGAGGAACAGCTACCCACAGTGCACCGCTCCTGAAATCGATGGTAGCTTTGGACCATGGACGCAAACAATCGATTTCGGGATCCCACTGTGGACGCGCTAAATCGATTTTATTAGATCTGTTTTGTAATATCGGTTTAAGCTAATTCGAAATAATCGTGCAGTGTAGACGTACCCTGAGGATCAAGGAGCCACAAACTACTCCCTGTAGCTGCCACTCTGCATTATATCAGATGTCAATTTGGCCACTGTGGAGAATCAAGGCCTTGGCAACGTATAGAGAGAAATCAAGACTTGTGGTGTTTGATTGTTTTCTTTGACATAGGGCCTAATGCTGCTCGATCACAGAGTAATTCCACCATAGAAATGGTAGCTGAATTTGTGTTTGCTGCTGAGATCACCCAGAGATAAGGCGTAGAGGGAGAAGAGAAGGGAACTAGGGACAGAGCCCCATGGTATCCCCACAGAAAGCTGGAATGGGGATGAGAAGGATCCTCTGAAGTACATGCTGAAGGAGTGATTAGACTTTGACTCCACGGGTCTATCCTGTCAGCAACAACTCTGCATCTACGACTTGCAGACATCCTCTGATAAACATAAATGGAAAAAGTAGATTACAAATTTGTATAACTGCATATATTTGCATTCATTCAGGGACAAACCATCAGAAATGCATCCTTTTCCCTTTCCATTTTAAAGTTTTGCTTTTAGGGAGATGATTGCATGCATCTATGAGGAGCCTGGTGCCATGTGCCTCATCTTGAGACATTAATTTGGTAAAACCTCCATTTCGCAAAAGCTTAGAATAACACAGTAATAAATATTCAGTGTTGTCTGTTCAGCTAATAGAGTCTTCCATGTTACTCTCTATGCAACATATGGGTGTTGCTTGGTAGTTCAGCTTTATTGCATCTTGAATTTTCCTTTCCCATTATTCCCATTAAAAACAAGGCCATCTGTATACGAGCTTTTAGCAAAAAAATATCTTCTTGCTTTTTTTATCCTAGGGACCCATATAAACATCATAATCATTTGGGGATTAAAAAAATACTCAGAAGGGAAAATAGAATGTTATTTATTTGTTTGTTTATTCATTTATTTAACTACACAGGGATTCCATAATTCCACTATACAGCTTTCAGAGTTTCCAAAATCTTTACTTTCAAGTTCACTTGATGAGAAATTGTTCATGCATGAAAGAGTTTATTATCTTGTAAAAGCATTTCCAGTAAACAGAAAAGCTTCTGAGCTTTATATGTTGCTGCTTTTAATTTTTACTCGTGCTATCACTGTTTTTCTGTACAATGCTTTGTACTGGGATTATGGACTGAGGCTGACTATTCTAGTAAATGAATTCACCATAAAATAATTAACATTATTAATTAATAATATAGTAACTATATTCAGAGGAAAAGAGAAAATTAATAATTAAGAGAAGATAAAAGAATAACAATGAGAAACCATCTGTCCTTTCTTCTGCAGGTTCAATAGTTTGAATCAAATCTATCTTGGAAGTGTAAGGCTGACTTTATTAAAATTTCTGCTACTGACACTGCTGCTACTACTGCTAAGTCCACTATAACAAGGAAATTGAGTAGTACTAGGCATGGGAAATTGATTCACTTAAAAAATATATATCCAGGAGGATGGAGATTCCTTGATATATTAGGATACAGAGGTTAAAAAGGTTCAAAGTTGCTAATTAAAACCCAACCAGTTTGCTTTGGAATTTTTGTGTGTAGTATGGGATGCAATTTTCCTTGGTGTGTGCTTTCCATTGCACTTTAGGATGGTTAAATCAAAAGTGTATATGAAAGTATGAGTATGGGCACAGGGATGTATGTGGTAATTTTCTTTCACAGGATTACATTTACCAAAACAACCAACCAACTCCCTCACCCCTAAAGAATCTGACAGCTTCATTTGTATCAGTCCCATAGGTAAATGGCTGATACTGACCAATACTGTAATAAGAGAAATACAGTCTGGCATTCCAGGGATGATTGCACTACTTCCAGGAATGAAGGAAAAGGATGACACTGTCAGAGTGGGAGGATGGGTTCTTGGCATGTGGAGCAGAATACACAGGCTGCCTTGGTAACTTCTTTGAAACACATCAAAATGGATGATGTGGTGTCACAGATCAAAGAAATATCATGGCTTTGTTGATCAAGGTACAAAAGGGAGGCAGAGTTCAGCCATCTAAAAGCTACGTGGCTAAGTGGATTGGAAGCCATGTCCCTGCTCTCTTGGTTTTGTTAGACACTGACAATGGAGGAAGCATTTGTGACAGCTTAGTAAATGTACAATAGTTGAATCTGAATATGTTCTCCCAGCACTTCTAGAGGCATTCTCCCTGCCTCTATATTCTGTAGGCAGAATCCAAATGGCCACTACTACTCAGGTATTTCCAAGGCACCTAGTACCTGAGAATCTAGGAGACCATCCCTTCCACGCCTCCTTAATGTAGCTTTGGAGTTTAATTGTAGAAATTAGCCCATTACTTGACAGACTATAGTTTAAAGACTATATTTTGATTCTGATGTGTAAAGATTTCCATACACCTTCCCTCTGACCCCTGCCCCCAAAGATCACAATATTACAGACTGAATTTAAATATGGGTGCAACATGTATGCCCGTACAAATACATGTCCTATAATTATGTTAGCAAAATTCTGCATGCAAACTTCCAGTCATGCATTTGCACGTACAAATAGATAGTGAAATGTTTGTCCCTCTGGGAGTGAAATGTGTGTCCTGCTGAAGTCGATGGGAAAACTCTCTCTCTCACTGGGGTCAGGATCTCACCCAGAGTATCTGTGAACAGCAGTAAGTAGGCATGTTTCTATGTGCATGTAGAATTATGGATTGTTGAAGACATAACAAATGCATCTTCTTTTCTGTGGTTACCCCCACTGCACCCACATCTAAAAATTGGCCCAAATTAGATATTGGTTGAGATTTTTAGCCAAAATGCAGTTTTAATCTTTAAATCCATTATTTCTGTACCGAGACAACAGGACATCTTAGTTGTGGAGATATTGATTTCAGACTCAAGAGTGCTAGACAGGGTTATTAAGAATGTTTTAATATTAAATTAATATTTTGAGAACAAAACTGGAGATAATGTGTTGGCTTTCAGGGGTAACTAGATTAATTTGTTTGATGTAAAACCTGGGCTAGTCGTGGAAGAGGATTAAAACTGTCTCTCAAAAGGGAGACTAAGCAAACTGCCAGGATTTTTTATCATAAATAAGATTAACAGTCAAAGGGAGAAAATCCATTTTAGTAAAGTGATGGCCCATGATTGAAAATCCATATTTACAGTCTGAAACTTACTGCTCCTGACAAGTAATGTCGAAAAGAAAAAACCTGAAAAAATGCAGACTACATTAATATGTGCCCCAAACATTTCAAAACTCTCTCTTTTGTTTTCCTAAACAATGTTCTCTCTTCTTGAACTCTCTCTTCTGGCCAGTTCTGATTTCAGACACCCATCTGTTGTCACTTGTTTTATACTTAGATTGAAAGTTGTTTGGGGCAGGGACTTTTTGTTCTGTGTCTGTAAAGTGCTAACCCAGTGCGGTCCTGGTGCATGACAGAGACTCCTAGGTACTACGATAATACAAATTAAAACAACGTAATACTGAACCACCAACATCATTTCCTGAAGCACAAACAATACAGCTTCATATGCCTCAGGGAGATTTACACCCCTGGCCTACTGTGCCCAGGTACTATGGTGATGGGCAGTTTTACAACCTGGATACAGAGAGAAAGAGATGGCTAAAACTGAAGGCCATTGGAACAAGGACCAGACACTTACGTCAGCGTGTAGCCTTTTATGTGAGAACTGCTCCCATGGCTAGCTGCATTATGGACTGCAATGGGAGAAGAGGAGACACACACACACACTTTAGATGAGGACACATTTATGGGAGGAAGATTAAGTGTTTCCAGGATCACAGACAATGCTCCCTGCCCCTTGGCTCCATGTCCCCAGATGAATCCAGCTACAGGGGCATGCTTCAACCAGTTGACAAATACTTTCCTAGGTCCTGAGATCCTATCAGAGGATAACATCCATCACAGCACTTCACAGTTAGCAATTATTCCACTTCAGCGAGCAGGAAGCCATCGGCAGGTAGGATCCCTGCTATCTACTGAAGTAAATGCATCTCATATATTAAGTTATTACTGTAAGGCTGAAAGATTTGTAGTGTCGCCTACTCTGCAGTGAAATAGTTCAGCCTTTTGCGACCATTTGTCTAACTGGAAATGATTAAAAACTGGACCTTCATGAATTTTTCCCCTTGATACAACAACAAAAACAGTCACTGCTTATAAAGTCTAAATTGTTTAGGACCAGATTTTTAAAGGTGTTTAGGTGCCTAAAGATGCAGATAGGCACCTAGTGGGATTTTCAAAAGAGCCTTGGTTTCCTAATCCCACTGATCCCTGCCTCTTTAGACACCTAAATGCTTTTAAAAATCTGGCCCTGTGTGATTAGAAATCTTTGGAATGAACAGACTATACTCTAATCAACTCTCTCCTGGCTGGTTCGGCAGGATTTTTAAGAATATGCAAAAACTCAGAGGCAATTGTACCTTCCCACTTTTTAGACTTAGTCACGGAAAGTTCACTTTCAGGTTATTCTCATAATCCTATTGCAGCTAGGGACGCATGAAGAGTAATTGTCCTTGCCAAGATAAGAAGGATATTGGTATAATCTGTGTGCTTCATCAGCTCGTTTTGTTAGGTTCAGCTCCCTCAAGCGTTATAATCGAATGATACACAGGGTGACCAGGAATATTGTGTCAGTATTCCTGGCATTTATTCATTAAATTAAAACAGTGGATACCCTTAAGACTTACATCACAAAACTATGCCTACCCTGAAGACATTGAGTCACAGACACCAAGCACCAGAAATGATGCCAATAAATTGAACTCAAAAATATGGAATGAAAAGTCAGGTGTGTTATCATCTCAGGGAAATAAAATATTAATATAATAATAATAATCTTCAGTCTAGTAGGAGACAGTAACTTTAAATTATTTCCAGTGATGACAGCTGTTCCCTAAGGCATGCTTCCCTGGTTAGCAATGTATGTTTGTTAATTTGTCAGGAAACATGTCCAAAATTTCACTGTCCTATTGCCATTGAATTGGGAGAGTCAGAAGAACCTCCTTTAGGGCCTGATGGAAAGGTTCACATTGACATTGATGGGCTCTGGATCAGGCCCTTAAACTGGATTATATAGGCCTTTACTTCAGCAGCTGCTATTACAGTGTTCCCAGTTCATGAGATTATAACACACGTCTTGCAATATTTCATGTTTTTCTTAAAATCGCAGCTCCTGGAAACATGTGACAATATAAGAATCTTAGCTTTCATTTAAACCAAAAGATTTCTAATCCTCATGGAACTGTGCCCTAAGGGCTCAGAAACCAAAAGGCCAATTACAAGAACTCTAGTTTTATTTTAAAACTCATAATTTTGCAGCCACTCTTAATTTGAGGGCAGGAGCGAGCCATGAGTTTTGAGCATCTTGGAGATAGCAGAAGTGCTATTATCACATCGCAGACAGCAGCAAGGAAATTTTCCTGGCACCCAGTTGTTTTTGTTCCCTATCCCTTTCTCTCACCCACCCTCACTCTGCAGGATTAAGAGGGTCCACAGTTTTGAAAATGCCCTCAAGGAGTTAAGTTAAAATCACAGTCCTCCAGTTCCTAGAGAGGACCAGGACAAAACTCCCGGAGTACGTCCAGGTTATCTTGAAGAAGACTGTCCCTGTTGCAACCACATGTGCCTTTGCATGCTCCTTACTCCTCCCTGCTTCACTACACAACATTCACTTTCAGGGCCAGCTCTAGGCACCAGCGTTCCAAGCATGTGCTTGAGGCGGCTCTTTTCAAGGGGTGGCACTCTTTTTTTTTTGCTTAGTGCAGCAAAAAACCTGGAGCCGGCCTTGTTCACTTTCCAATTAACCATTCACCATTCACCCTTCATCTTAACCCTTCGTCTTAAGAGGTTCGTCTTAAGAGATTCTGGCACCTATTTCTGTGGTGAGGGAGGAAACTGGAACTGGCCAATTGTAGTGTATAGGAATTGGATAGTATCCTTTTTAATAGTCTGAGACCCCTAGAGGCCCCCCACTGTCTTCTGTGTTTCATGAGCCAGCAGAATCTTTGCCAGAGCAGCAGAGTATATATTACATAGCTAGGCCTTCTGACCCCACTGTGCGCATGTGGTTCCTTTATATTGATGTTCAAGATTGTCTGCTTGCTGTCACTGCATAACAGAAAAGCCTTGTGGTGCTCTTTGTGTAAAGTGTGATTGCTACTAGCACAATTTCCACAGTATGGGAAAGGCTGTAGCGAGAGCAAACTAGGAAGGCAGTCTTTTCTAGATTTCATAATTTAATTATCTCTACTCTTGTCATCTTTTGGTTACAAAAAGTAATATTATAGGATTGTATTTGCTTAGCTCATAAATCCTTTTGGTCCCTGAACACCTTCATTATGTACGTGTGCACAGTCTAGCACAACGGGTCCTTAATCCCTGGCTGAGGTCTTTTGGTAATACTGCTAAACTAACAATGTCAAGCATGGCTATTGAAAGCTCATCTCTACTTAAAATTAAGCAGATAGCTAGATAATTAATAGGAGAAGAGTAAGCAATTCGAAACAGAACTGTTTTTCAAGGAATGTAGACACTTAAGTTGACAGATAAATTTTTCCTTTTTCAAATTGTCAATGTCTTCAGTTTTTACAGATTTGTTTACTGTCTGAGATCGTTCAGTGAATGTTTTGTGCTGCTAGATTTCATTTCAGCCTATGGATTGTCTGCAGCTACTCAGACTTTGAGGGACCGTCATGATCATCTACTCTAACCTCCAGCACATTGTAGGCCAGAAGACCCAACCCACTCACTCCTGTAATAGACTCAGAACCTCTGGCTGAGTTACTGAAGTCCTCAAATCTTGATTAACTATGAATATTCAATATCTCAATAGTGAGACTGGTTGCTTAAGTTACATGGCTTTGTTTCTGTTCATTGATTGGGGGTTGAACAATTGTAAACTATTCCCACTTGTAACAAAACTTATTTACTTTAGTCACAAAATTAATTTGTTGATTGAATGAATCTTCTCTACAGGTCCAAAACTGGCTCTCCGCATGACATTTGTATGAACAAAAGCTTCGCTCTAACTTAAATATGATTAGGTACAAGGTCAAGCAAAAATCCAGTAAGTTGCCAAAATGGCTGTGAATCTTTTTTCTCGCTATTCACTCAGGTGTAATCATGTTTTTGCAATCAAAATGACATTGTGGGCAAATAATGCCATGTGATGGATAATGCTCAGACTCATTGAGTGACAAGAAATTATATTCAGAAGTGCTCAGAGTTAATGGGCTACATTGTGCATAGCTCTGAATAAAGAGGACTCTGTAAGGTACCTTCACACACTAGAGATTGCGGCTTCAGGGACACAAACAGATTGATCCCTTTGTTCAATTGCTTCTAGCATGTGAAGCGAAGTTAGAAGCAGCTACTTTAAAAATACATCCCTTTTGCTTCAGGCACTAACTTTGCAAGGGAGATAATTGAGGTCAAAAAAAGGATGTTGTGTGACAGAGTTACACAAACGAGAAGTTGGAAGTCTAACTCTTGAGTCTAATTCACTGTGTGCTTCTGTACCCTGGGCCTGGATGCAAACATTACGTGAAAGAATCAAGAGATTTGTCTGCTCAAAAAAGACCTGTTTCAAAAATAGGCCAGTGTGCAGTATTCAACATGTAATGCATGTTACCTTAACTACAGTGCATTCCTCCAAGGGTTTGCAGATAAGTTATGTAAAAGAAGGAAGAAGTCTGTGGCTAAAAAGAATTTACACCTGCTGCGTTTTCACATAATATACACCTGCAACTCAGCCCTATCCCATGGTTGGTTTGAAGGGACAGGGCTCAAAGGGTGATGATGAATACTCAGAGCTGAGAACTGGAGGAAGAAAAGGAGTTGTCAGGGCTGAATTCCCACTCCGGCACGTTGAGTGCAGAAGGTGGGGGCCCACAAGGATTCTAAAAATTAATACATGCCACTCCAGGCTTGTATGACGCTCCCAAGGTTACAGCTTTTCTCTGACCATTGCTTGATAAACACTGCCACCACTTAAATGCAAAAAAAAACCCAAACCCTTGGACCCAGAAGGGAATTCCTCCCTGTGGGGTACCTTCAAGCCCTTTACCACACACCCCGTCCAGGGAAGAGCTGAAAAAGAAAACAAAGGAAATTAGCTGTTACTACCAGCTAAACAAACAACATGCACAAACCTCTTAAAACACCAAAAATCCAATCCTGTTCTTAAAAAAGATAAATTGTATTAAAAACAAAAAGAAGAAAATACTTCTGGAACTTAGGCTTTTGCTAGATTTTAAAAGAGCAATTCCAAAAATTAAGCACCCAAAATAGCTTTCTTGGTGGTTCAGTTTAAAGGTTACAAGTAAACAAAAGCATCAGAGTTTAGCACAGAGGAGTCCACAAGCCTTAAAAAATAAACAGAAAGAAACCTAATCACATCTTTCTAAACATTCCTAATTTGCTTACATTACACAGCATTCCTGCCGCCCCATCTCTTCAGCCCAGAAAGAACAACAGACAAAAGGAAAGTTTCTTTCCCAATTTTAAAAAGTTCCAGCCTTCCCATTGGCTCTTTTGGTCAGGTGCTCACTTTCTTTTCTTCACCTAGGGACTTTTTAACTCTTTACAAGTAAAGCAAGTAGAGAACAGCTACCAAGATGGATTTTACAGCAAACTGGCTGGCTGGGTGTCCATCAAAGGGAGCTTCCCCGCCCCCCTTAATTTATCACAGGAGTCCTTGGCTATCATGAAAGAATTTGGTTTTCTAGCGATAGCAGTGCTTCAGAAGAAATCTGTTTGTCTTTGATTAAGAGGCTAGAATGGGGGAACATGCATTCACAAAGCTACTAGGTAGTCAGAGATTACTCAGATGGGTGCAGTATAAAATTGTAGATAGACAGAACATTTACTAAATCTCACTCACAATTCAATCCATCCTTTATCATTGTGTTCCCTTTTTCCATTAATATTCAAGCAACTGGGATTTTTTTTTCCCCACAAATGTTTAGGAAGGAGTTTTTGTTCCTGTGAATACAGGTATTCATGTACAAACAAGCCTGCATATGCTTAGAGCATCTCCATGCTAGAAGTTCTAGCTACACATACAAACTATGTTAAAAGAACATTATTAAGACTTAGGGAAATCTGGAAGCAGGCCTTGTGCAAGCAGCAGAATGATCTCTCCCTTGCAAATGCTCTGCATATGCTTTTGCCCAAAATGTGGAACCACGTGACTGCCATAGGTCTCTCCCTTGGATGCCTGCTAAACAGCAGGCCTCTCCCCTCATTCACAGGGGAGATCACTTCATGAGCAACATGACACTGCAGGGCCCAACCAAACATTGATGCCTCAATGGCAGTGGCTCCTTCCCATTCTTCTCCCTCTACCCGGCCACCCCCTCTCAGGGAGGCTGCTGCTCTACAAGCACCAGGGAAAGGAAGGCATGGCCAGTCCTTCCCTCATCATGCCCAGGGGCTCCTGCCATATAGAGGTTTTCTGCTCTGTGGTGCTCCAAGGGATGAGAACAGGGAGAGGGAGCCTTCATGCCACTTTCTGCCTGTTGCCTACCTGCCTGTACAGTCAGATTGTAAAAGTGCCATCTGATGGATAACAGCAAGGGGATGGCACAGCCTCCAGGCTTATAGCGCTATCTTGGAGGACCAGGAGACCTAGTTCTGAAGCTCTGTTTGCTGCAGCACATTTGTGGGAAGCTGGTTAGAATTCTGCTCCACTCCCCAACCCCACCCCAGACCAATGGTTACTTCTTCAGTTTCAGGGATCCAATACCTTCCGCAGCACTTGCGTCCTCATTACAAGTAGGAGTGACTGGTGAAGAAGTCACAGGTCCTCCCATCCCGCCCTGTATTCAATCCTCCCCCCCCAGCACAATGGGACATAGGAAGTCCTCACAGAGGAGAATTCAGTGACACTCAGGGAATGCAGAAACCCCGCTCAGGTCCTCCCCTCCCCGTAAACCATAGCTGAACTTGGACAGGACAAAAGAGCTAGGTTGCTTCTGGAACCCTCTATAGTTGCAGAGTATGGGACAGGATCCGCTGCTTAGTTCCTGTAAAGTGTAGCTGGGCTTTTCCCTGTAGGCATTTTTCACAGGAAAGAGTTTTAAATATTTATCCATGGTATGTAAACAATGGAACAGCAGTGGTTATTCACAGCAGGACATGTGATTTCAGTCCAGCATAAAACTAAATAACTTATTTCCTAAATAATTCATCCTCTAAGGCTCTCTGCTACCAATGACGGCATTTTTCTACTTGTGTGCATTGAGAATATAAATCCAAGGTCATATAAACATTTTGGAGTGCTGTCAGCCAAAGGTGAGGGCTAGGGTAAAGCTGTTTGGTGGCCATAGATATCCCTTAATCATCTCAATATGTTTTATTTCTGCCTTTTCAAGGTATGAGCCTTTGTCCAGATCTAATAACCAGAAAAGCCTGGTTATCATACCGCACTTCTGCCATAGTTTCTGAGGACATATAACAGTTACATTAGAGCTGTCCCACCCAATATAGAATGTTTTTCAACTATCCTAGCAGTTCTGCAGTTTCATGGACAAAGTGAGTAAAATGGTTAATGTTCTTATGCTGAAATAGTATAAAAGTGTGAGTCTCTCTGTATAGACAGTTTATTTATATTTTATAGGGTTATTTGCAAGTACTAGTCAAATATACATTTAAAGTTAAGATATTAAGTTTGGTGGTTTTAGATACAGATAACATACGTGCACAGGGACCTAGTGCAGAATTGTTATGAAAGCACTGGGGCAATATTGTTACACACTGCTGAGTCTGTTAATATGGCTAATTCATATAGTTAGGTAGTACATGTGCATTTGGTGAAGAATTTAATAGGCAGGTAGAAATGCTGCCATTATTTATTTAGGCCCCTCTATCAAATCTCTCCTTGCAGCCTGAAACACATCTAAAAAATGAAACAGCCAAGAGCATGGTTGCAGGGTAATTGGGAATAGTCTCTGGACCTGAAGTGCAGTGAAGTCAGTAGAAGCTTTTCCACTGCCATATCTTTCAGTGTGTATGTGGACGGTTTTTTGGATTTAGGAATTAGGATTTTATGTATGTGGGGTTAATATGTTTAGCTCTATGGGCAGTTCCAGAGCCTGTATTTTAAGGGACTTTTACCAGGACTTTATACCAAAATTTCACAACTCTCATGATCAACATGAGGTAATTCCTGTGCTTAGATATGGTCAGATTCTAGCCTTTAACTCCCATGGAGTTGTACCTTTTTCAGTGGGTATGTCTACACGTCACACTCTTTTCGGCAGTATGCAGAGTACATACACTGCACGGCCTAGAGTGGGTATAAATAGCAGTGTAGGCTGTGAGGTATTGTTTTGGCAAGTAGAGTAAAGACACGCTTAAACCACTTGGGTATGTGCCCTACACAGCTCTCTACATACCCAAGCTGTGCCTTCCTTGTCTACACTGCTAGTTTTAGCGGCATAGTTTCCTGCTGCCGGAGCCTTTCCCTGCCACGGTGAAAGACTGCTGGCATCTTTTCCTGCTGCTTCCCCACTGCCAGAGCCTTTCACTGATCTGTGTAGCTACACAGCAGCCTGCTTTTCACTGCAGAGGGTAGCTACAGATACCTTACACACCACTGCCAGCTGGGGGCAATGTAGACATAGTTTATGAGTCAGCTCATTGGTTTCAGTAGTGAAGCTGCTCAGGAATTTTTCAACCAAATGTGCGACATTTTCAAAAGAAAATTCTAGGTTCCCAGTTCAAGATGACTTTTTGTTTTGAAATTTCAGCTGATTATAGTAAAAATAAAATATGAATGAAAAATGGTTGAAATCTAAACAAAATCCTTTGATTGACTAGAACTAATATTTTTGGTCATCAGTGAAAATTTTCAAGATTTTAACATTTCACACTGATTCAGCCTGGAAAATGTTTCATAATCCCAAAATTTTTTCATGGGATGGAAAAAACATTTCCCACCCATCTCTATTCAGTAGGACTGTTTGTGCAGTAAGGATGGTGGAATATAGCACTAGAAATCACTTTAATATTGGATTAACAGGTGATGAAATACTATACCCAACTGCATAGATGTTCACCTCTGCTAACTCCATAGCCTAGTGAGGAGGCTAGATAAACTGTCAATAAAATTCTTTTAGGTTAAAGTGAATAGATAACTAGAACTATAGAACCTCAGGGTTATCACTGTAGTAAATCTTGTCTGGGTTTTGTATTGTCAAGGAAAAGTTATAGTCCCTAGCAATATGTGCTAATTACTTTACGCTAACCAATCTGTTCCACCGTGCATTTTGCTGTGACGCTGGCAGTACCTTTCCCAGACCTGAAGAAGAGTTCTGCAAAGCTCGAAAACTTGTCTCTCTCACCAACAGAAGTTGGTCCAATAAAAGATATTACTTAACCCATCTTGTCTCTCTAAAGAAAAGGAGAAAAGTAGGACTTAGCAGGTTTTCTCAGTCTTGCTGTTAGTAATCCAGGAGCTGTACATTTGAAGGCTGGGTAGGGCAGAGGTCAATAAGACCATAGCTTTCTCCTTTTGCTCAGATTAATGATCCAAAGGCATTTGGATTGCCTGTAAGAGAAGGAGGATCCACACAAAGTTGGCCATTCCTCCATTGAACCTAGAGCTCCTCCTTCCTATTTCATGGACACAAGACCATTCCTCCTCTCTTATGACTTAACTTTTTCCACTATATTTGACATTTGAAGCAGCATATCTTTTACAACCTCTCTTTTTCAATCTTTTGAAGCTTTATAGAATCTCTTGCATTTCATATGTTGTAGTGAGGGGGTGTGGCCTCTCTCTCAGACTGTAGGGGGAAACTACTCTTCACCCCATAGTGGGTGGAGCCAGGCAAGCCATGCTTCGTCTTTCCCACTGGAAGCAGAAGGGCAGGACAGGAAGTTTAAAAGGTGGTCCTTGCAGCTCAGTTTTGTGAGAGCCAAAAAAGGAAGCAGATGTCTCTCTCTTGCTGCTGAACCCTGCACCCGAGATGGAGCTTTGCTGTGCCAAGGACCCAGAGGAGGTGCCAGGACTGCTGACTGACCAGGACCTGGAGAAGCTACTGGGGTTGCTGCTGGCTGTGTACCCCGGGGAGATGGAGGAATCCCTGGGAACAGAGGTACACTCAGAAGGGGTAGAAGGGAGTAGTCCAGGAACACCAGACAGTAGTCTGGTTGTGTTGCCAGTGTTCAGGTCTGTGTATTTTAGTGGGATCCCCGATGACCCTTTGACTGGAACCCTGTGGAGTGGGGTGGGCCTGAGACCCCTCACCCCCTTTGGCCACCCCACCCCTGGGTTGGACCTCTAGCCCCTTAAGCCAAGAGGCCTGCATTTGTTTGCTGTCTGTCTGAGCCAGGAGGCCAAGCAAAAGACTTCTTACTGCTCTTTGTGTTGCAGAGGGTCAGATCCCTGTAACCTGCTTGTCGCTCTGCCCTGCCCTGAGGGCCTGAGCCCCTTAGATTTCTAATTCCCCATTGAGCATTGCATTTATAGACACAGCAGTGAGGGTGTTTGATCTCCCTCCGAGACTGATGGGTAGGGCTGGCTATAGACCCCTACATATGTATCATATAAAATAGTTGTACTGCATAAAGATAGCTATGCCCGCTCAGGGGGGAAGAGGGAGACACATATAGAACTACATAAGGTGCTCTGCTACCCTATGCTCTTTGATGTATTATGCAATCCAAACACAATGGGAAAAGCTAACCCAGGCCCCAAACCTCAGGCATAAAAAAGGAAAAGGACACAACACTATTCTTATGAAAAGTGTGTTGTTTTCTTTCTCTCTCCTTGTTGTGGTTTTTCAGCAGACAATCAGCACTTCCCAAAAGGCTTGAACCATTAAACAAAGAAATTGGAAGAGCTCTTGCTTAAATAAAACACATGCAGAGATATTTATAGGTCTTTGCATTTTGATCTTCTCCTTCTAAGTTAACATAACAGATGTTGTGTGAAATTCTCATTGAGCTAGACGTACTGAAGGGAAAGTGACACCACATCTGTTATTCAGCAAAGCAAATAAATACAGTCCTGAATTGGGACCACCCATTGTACAGTGCTAATACTTTGTCTTCTTTAGATGGATAGTCCAAACTGCTTCATCTGTTGGCAGTGGATAGATGAACCAAAAGCAGTAAACCATCCGTTGTTCAAATAGGTTGGTAAGGGCCCCAATGTTAATAAATCCAGCCCTTGCTTGTTATTTTATAGCTTAATTCACCAATAAGGGTCAGAGTCTCTGCTGATGTAAATGGGCCAAGCCTTTCCACCCATTCACCACTCCTCTTTCCCCAATCTCCTGCTCTATAGGAAGAACTAAACAGCCACACAGCACCTCCTTCTTTCCGTGCACACAACTTCCACCATCCAGATAGCCCATGTAGGGGCTTCAAGGCCTGATCTAAAGCACAGTGATATCAATGGAAAGCCCTATTAGTATTCTTATTCCCACTTGCTGCCCTGTGTGAACATGTAGGCCAAAAGACTGTCAAGCCTGCATAGCTTTGCAGGATCGGGCCCATAAAAAGTGTTGGTCACAAGATAAATGCTGTTGAAAAGTAATTTTTATTTGCACATCCCAGATTTTGATATGCTCTGACAAGTTTTTGATTTGTTCGCTAAAAATAAGAATCCAATATATTGGCTAAAAGAACTGACACTTTAGACAGTCCACATTGAAATTGTATCTGTTTAAAAATAATATAGCTCTTCGTAAAATAAAGCCTGCTGCTCAGACCAAACAAGTAATTTTACAGTTGTTTCAGCCTATCGCATTTCCCCATGCCATGGCTGATTTCACATAAGATAGAGATCAATTTCAGAACTTGGTCTCCACCAAGGAATAGCTGTCCAATCTGTTACTTGTGTATGATTGCAATTTGCTTATGCTGGACTATAATTAAAATCTAGAATTCTGCATTCCCTTCAACTTTCTAGGCTTAAGTTTCTCAGACTCATTTGATATGAATGGAATAAAACCAGATATGAATAATATTGGAAAATTGTATGAGGTTGGTTGAAATGGCAGAAGTGTCAGCTTTATCAGCAGATTTTTCCTCTTTTTATAATACGTATGCAATATTGTTATAGCTGTGATGGTCCCAGGATATTGGAAAGCTTGTCTCTCTCACCAACAGAAGTTGGTCCAATAAAAAGATATTACCTCACCCACCTTATTTCTCTTATAGTACATAGCAAGCAGATTTTATTGGTAAGAATTTTTCCTCCCCTCCTGTCCTGTTAAAGCTTAAGTTAATTAAGTTTATTTTGATACAAACAGACAAATACCTTGTACTTTCTATCTTGCCTTTTATTCCAATGATCTCAAAGTACTTTAGGAACAGTGAGAGCCCAATTCTGCCTCCCTTTTTCAGGCTAAATAGTATCTTACTACCATTTACTTCCGTTATACTGCTTGAACAGTCAAGTTCCACTCTGCCTGAATATGGGTGGAAGAATCTGTCCCCTGTGTTTTATATTCAGTAATCCACTAGTCAATAATAATTCATTGCTAGTAATATCATTTGTCTTTATTATATACATATAATATTTGCCATATATACAGAGCATCTCAACTCAGATCAATCTATCAGTCAAACCTGAAACCCACAGCCTCCTCCTACTGTCAGCTGCCACATCCTGAAGATTCTATTCTTTCTCTTAAAGCCATAGTAACATCCTCCATTAATTAAGGCTCCAATCCAGCAAGTTACTTAAACACATTCTGAACTTTAAGTGAGAGTAATCAGTTTAACTCACATTTAAGGTTAAGCAAATGTCTAAATAATTTGCTGGATCAAGACCTTAAGTGCAACAACATAGTGTGACACACTACACCTCAAAATAACACCTGTGACCCCCATATTCACCACATGTATATCATTTTGATATATTTTGTAAACAAAGCATTCATTGTGAGGTATTATCTGAAAAGTCATAATTTGCTAAACATCATTGTCCTGTTTAAAATGTGTGTATCATCATTGTATATGAAGTTGTGAAGTTTTGCTATATGTTTGTTACTGAAACATGTTGTGAGTCTGGGGAATGCCCACAGACTAGCACCTTAGAAATAACAAAAGATTGTAAACAATGGTCAGACAGGTCATCCCAAACAGTACCTACACAGAAGGTGCAAGCAAGAATTTGCAATTAGTATTAAGGACTGTTGGCAGAACACATAGGCAGTGGGATTGCCTGACCCCATGACACAGCAAGGATTTTTCCAGCACAAGAAGTTGAGGTATAAAAAGGAAAACATAACACACAAATTACCTCTCCTTTCCCACCCACTGAAGGCAACAAGATCCTTTGGAAGACAAAGAGACATAATTGAACTGGGGAGACATGGGGGGTCCTGAATGGAGAAATTTTCCAGTTGGCACAGACAGCTGTAGGCTTTTGGGTAAGATAAACCTTGTTGCTTCAGTTTTGGCTTAGCTTGGTAAAGTATAGGAATTAGATTGAGAGTTTATCATTTTATTTCCTTTGGTAACTAATTCTGACCTTTTATGCCTGTATCACTTATAATCACATAAAATCTATCTTTCTGTAGTTAAACTTATTTTTAGTGTTTTATCTAATCCAGTGTGATTGACTGAAGTGTTTGGGAAATCTCTGCTCAGATTTACAAAGGCTGGTGCATATCCATTAACCGTTGATGGAATGGTGAACTGATTAATGAGTTTACATTGAACAAGGGAGAGTCTTGAGCAGTGCAAGATGCACATTTCTGGGGTGCAAGGCTGGGGCTGGAGGGTTTGCGAGTGTCTCATTCATATGATTCATGAGTGGCTGTGAGAGCATTCACGTAATTGTGTTGGGCGTGCCTTCATATGGTAATAGCTGTGTGAGAGCAAAGCTTGGAAGGGCAGGTTTTCACTAGCAGAGCAAGTATCTCAAGCTAGACAGTTAAGAGGGCACAGCAATTCCACAGTCCAGATTGTACCCTGGGGCATGTCACCCATAGCTAAAGTAGATAAGACACATAGGATCTGATCATTCAACACTTACTCATGCGAGTTACAGTCCCAATCAGGATCAACTATCAGAAGTCTTATCTACTTCATAGCCACAAAAATGAAAAGAAAACAATTCTAGATTTGAACGTTAGCCCAGTCTAAGCAAAATGTAAATACCTGTGTAACTCTGTAGCCTGATTACTGGACTGTAGAATTCAAATAATATTTTACTATACAACTTTGATCCTCACTGGAAAGCAGACCCCTCTTGGTGGAACATGTGTGGTCCTGCACTGTTTAGACCAGCAAAAGAATACTGTATCCAAACCAAATGGCGGGGTGGGAGGTTAGAAAAGCAGTTTGATCTGGATCCACAAAGGGACTTAGGAATTGTAAAACTGAATGATTTAGAGCTTAGCTTTTAGGAACCTAGAAAAATCACAGGAACACCACTGTGATCGACAAAGCCTGAGTTGGGTGCCTAGGCTATAGGGGGAGATAGGTACCTGAGAAAGTGATCTACAACAGCGTGCTAGGCAGGGAACTGCTGAAGCTAGTCAATGGGAGATGCCAGTGAGGGTTGTTTTAAGCCCCTCCCCTCTTATGGAGATAGGGAGCCTGGAGTTAGACACCAATCTCTGTGTAGCAATCCAGAAATGGGAACCCAGCTCCTGGAGTCAGGCAGTTCAGGTCCCTAAGTAATGTATTGCAGGAATCAGTTAGCCATCTGCCTCACACAAAATGGTTGAAGGAGGAGGCAGCTGAAGTGCTTCCCACCTCATAATGTTTAGGCCAGTGGTTAGCACACTTGACTAGGATGTGGGAGACCCAAGTTCAATTTCCTGCTTTGCAAGAGGAGGGGCAAAGTATCTCTAACATGTGAGATTAGTGCTCTAACCACTAAGCTACAGGATATTCTGATGTTGGGCTCCTCATTCACTGTAGTTGAAGCTGTTCCACTCTAGATAAATAATGAAAGGACAATTTTCGCAAGGGGACTGAACCCTGCATCTACCACCTCTTAGGTGGGCACCTAACCACCAGGTTAGAGTCAAGTTTTTTCTTTGGCCAAATAACGATTTAAGTATGTTCACACTTACACTTGTGGAATAGCCTCTAAAAGCATGTTACCAAGCAGCTGCTTACTTTCATGACACCTAAAGGTGGCTGTGGTGGCTTCCTGCTGCTCATCCAGGGAATTAGCTCTGGAGCGCCCTCTGTCAATTGATGTCTCACCTGCGGCTGGCCCCCCATGTCCCTCCCAGGCCCCAGTGCCCTTTGACCAGGATTCTGCCCCCAGCAGCAACCCACTGTCTTTAGGTCTCCCTTCCCAGGGGAACCCCCAACCCACTATCCTCACATTGCCTTAGCAACTACTGCCAGTCTCCATCTAGCCCCCGCTCCCTGGGACAGACTGCAGTCTATAAGCCACTCATCATCAGCAAGGGAGTTGGACTAGCTGCCACTGCCTGTACCTGGACTGTTCCTCTGCAGCCCTGGTACCCTTTTGTGGGTCCTTAGCTCAGCCTGGGGCTTTGCCAGCGTGGAGCTCCCTCTACCCTTCCCCAGCACTGCTCCACCCCAGATACCCTCCTCAGCTTCCCAAGCAGCCAAGTCCTCCTCTCTCTGAGAAGCTAGAGAGAGCATGTCTCCTGCCAGCTCCTGTTCCACAGCCCCCTTATCAGGGCCAGCTGGACCCTGATTGAGCTGGCCACACCTGTGGTCAGCAACATACTCAGCTTCCCCCAGCTGTTCTCACTCCCCTTATTTCCAGCCACAGCCCTCTCCAGGGCTGCTTTTAACCCCTTTTCTGCAGGAGTGGGGTAGTTGCCCCACTACAGTGGCCCTCTTTATACTACTGGACTTGTATGGTTTGCCAGAGCATGAATTCATTTCAAGTCACTTTATTCACATTCTGTTTAAATTCAGCCTTCCCCAAAAGTAAAAAAGAGATTCTCAAGAAGTCCAAGTAAATTTACAATCTAGTTGCTGCTCCAGGCAGGGAGTAAATATTTGCAGCTATACATGAAACATGCCTGACAGTCTCAGGGCCTGAATGCCAAGTTCTGAATGGCATCTTTTCTGTGGCTGACTTAATAGCTGCCTATGCTAGCATCTGACTCTGGGGTTGTCTCGGAGCAAATATTTGGGGCTTGGCATAAAGACTTTGCTTTTCCCTTGCTGGATGTTATGTTTGTTCTGAATGATTCCAAGGAATGTTAGTGTAGTACAAAAATGTCTGGGGATAAGATCTTTCTTTAGAATCTGTATGAGAGCCATCTACTGCATCCCAGCATGGTTAATATTTTGTCCATTTTCTAGTGGACACGCATATCTAGCTAATGTATTTAGTAACTAAATTCTTTTTTTAAGCTAAACAGAACTTTTTACATTGCAAGTTTATTGTGTTACCTATAGAAGGAGAGGGGGTCAGAAATACAATATAAAGGAATTCTGCAAAATCAAGGCAGTCTAGGTTACAAGTTACAGTAAGTACCCATATTGCTATTAATGAAAGTCATCTCAATTACTTTATATCCGTTTATGCTACTGAAAAATTGTTCCTCAATGGTGCCAGCCACCAGTGCATAAGGCTTGGAATCTAGTGCACATAGTTATCTTGAGAACACTACTACAGTGATCACCATTGAAACCTACACCATTACTCCATCATAGGGCCAAACGTACCTATACCACATCATATCAGTTGAGGATCTGACCCATATCTTACGCATACAGGAAAACCCCCAATTTTGATACTTTGTATGTCACTTGCACTTTCATTTTTCAATGTGAATCGTGAACCAATTATTTAATACAACTCAGGTGCATGATCAAATTCAATAATAAAAACTTAATGGTCTATCTGGCAAAAGAGGGCAATAACAGCAAACACTTTACTACCTAAAAGGAGATATTGTATTAAAGGTGAAAAGATACGATCGTCAAGAGACCTGTATAACAGATCTGGAAAAAATAGGGTACTTTTAAACATAAGGACATATGCCAACCTTCTGGCACTAGTTACCTCCAGTCTAGTGTAGAGTGACATAACCCTATTTAAATGAATGGAGCCACACATATTTACATAAGCTAAGTGATAAGGCCTACGGTCCTTCTACTTGCAAAAAGATCCTGGTTAGAGACATCGGCTCAAATTGTTTTGTTCCACTAGGTTTTTCACTAAGTGTTTAAAAAAAAATGCTATTTTCAGTTCTCTTGACTAGTGTTTGTTATTTTACAGAACTAATTATTACACAGAGTAAGGGCTTTACCATAATGTTTCAAAACCACCACCTTTTGGTCAGTATGATGCTGTGGCTGAAAGGGTTAATACAATCCTTGGATACATAAACAAGGGAATCTTGATAGGACTAGAGAGGTTATTTTACCTCTGTATTTGGCACTGGTGTGACCTCTGCTTGATTACTGTGTCCAGTTCTGGTGCCTGTAATTCAAGAAGGAGAGGATTCAGTGAAGCACCACAAGCATGATTAAATGATTGGAAAACATGCCATATAGTGACAGACTCAAGGAGCTCAATCTATTTAGCTTAACAAGGAGAAAATTAAGGAGTGACTTGCTTACAGTCTATAATTACCTACAGCGGGAACAAATATTTGATAATGGGCTCTTCAATCTAGCAGAGAAAGGTATAACAAGATCCAATGGCTAGAAGCTGCAGCTAAACAAATTCAAATAAGTTGTAATTTTTTTAACAGTGAGGGTAATTAGTCATTGGAACTGATTAGCAAAGGTTGTGGTGGATTCTCCATCACTTTTTAAAATCAAAATTGAATGGTTTTAAAAGATATGCTGCAGTACACAAGGTATTATTTAGGGGAAGTCCTATGGTCTGTGTTATACAGGAGGTTAGAATAGATGATCCCAATGGAAAAAAAAAAGTCTTATGGAAGATGGACCATGATGCTCCACTTAAACTTATTCTTGCCAGGATGTGAAACACCTGAAACAAGTTTTGGTCAGAATTTGCCGATGCATCAACATTGAAATGTTTCATGGAGATGGTTTGATTTTGACAAAATTCTGACAGAACCTAGGCAAGGTTCAAAATATACCTAGTTTCCTTGGTAGTCTGCCTGGTGAGCTGATGGGGGACTGAAAGTCTAGAACAGGGATCAACAACCTTTGGCCCATAGTCCACCAGGGTAAGCACCCTAGTGGGCCGGGCCAGTTTGTTTACCTGCCGTGTCTGCAGGATCAGCCAATCGCAGCTCCCACTGGCCGCAGTTTGCCGTCCCAGGCCAATGGGGGCTGCAGGAAGCAGCACAGGCTGAGGGATGCTGCTTCCCGCTGCCCCCATTGGCCTGGTGCAGTGGGAGCCGCAAAATCGGCCGAAGCCCCAGTCCCCAGGCTCACAGCTCTTGGGTATCCCAGGCTTTATGTGTCTGTGGCTCCAGGACAGGTGGACTGCCTTACATTAAGACTCCATTTCTTTTTATGGAGAATCTCAAAATGTTTTAGTTTTGTTCCAAATTTTTAAATATCCAAATCCTCTGAAAAACAGAATTACTTTTCTACATTCAGCTCTACTGGTCCCCTTATTCAAGGCAGGAGTTCCATTTAAGTCAATGACACTATTCAGCTGAGTAAGACAAGCAGAATTGTGACTCTGTTTTCAAAGCATTTTGAGGTAAAGATCTAGTGCTGAAAGGGGGTCATGAACGCCTTTTCCTTGGTGTTGAACTGGATGTTTCATTTCTTGTCCCAAGTTTCTTTTGAAGATTTGGCTCTGAACAGATCGAAAAACTCAAAGTGAAACTTAGAATTAAGCACTGTTGCCAGATTTCCTGAACTATTGCAAGTTTTGTGATATTTGATGTTTGTGGGGCTGTGTGATGATGAGAGAATCACAGATTTCATTGAGGGAATTACAAATGAACAAACAAACAAACTTCTAATTGCTATGGTTCCAGATAAAGCTTAAAAACACGAAACCTAAAAGAGAAATAAAAATAAGCCAAATTTTAAACAAAAATATCATGAATTTGAAACCAGACAGCTCACGATTTTTTAATACTTGGGATTGGTAAATCTGTGGGAAATCATGGTGTGTCACGACCACGAGAGACAGTGATTTTTGCATCTTTTCAATGAGATCAGCCCATCTTCACTGGAAGAAGTCACATTTCTCAGAAAAGGCTTTCAAGGAACTTGGGCTGAGTTTCAAATTGGTAATTAACTTCAAAAACAGTGACTTTGTGTTTTCAAGTTTCATTGCAAGCAGTATGCATGGTTCTGTTTTAAAGCAGAAAAGCATTACGATTTTGCAAAACTTAATTGATGTACCACTCATTACATTATTGCGTCATTTTTAGTTGGTGCTGTTCATTAGAATGTGTAGAAAAATCAAGCATGTATGCAAGCAGATTAATGAGTTGCATGTAATAACATAATTAGAACATGTAAAGTGTATGTTTATCTTTTGGAAGACATAACTCATGTGATATATAGAGACGATCAGATTACATATTTAGGCACATAAATATGTATTTAGGAGCCAACCTTAAGAAATGGATGCCTAAAGTCTTGGCCAGTGTCAATTAAAAGTCCTAACCAACACTTCCTGAACTAGAAATTTTGAATACTTACAAGTGTAAGCAGAGTCAGGATGAGCTCTATCCTGACATCTGGTGGTGAATTATGGCGAATGTGGAAAAGGATTTCAGAGGCTGATCGTGTTTGCATAGGCACACCCACTCCGCCTAGCATAGCCCACGGCAGCCTAAAGTGGTTACTTTCACAGCTGTGGGATCCCCAATTTCTTTGTTATTGGGGCAGGAGGAATAAAGTGTTGTTACCCTGATTAAGTAAATGAGGAACTACGAAACTGTTTTTTATGATAAAGGGTTTCACTATCAACTAAATAGCACTTGCTAGACAAGGGACATGGGTTCCAAAGCCCAGTGAATTAAGAGAAAGGCTGGGGGTAGGCACCGGCACCGGCACCGGCAGGTGCCTTGTGTGAGCCAGAAGCACCAGTTCCATGTTCTCCTCTCTCCACTATGGAATATCAGAGTTGATTCCCTTAAGAATCTGGATACAGGTTACTGAGCTGAACTTACTTTGGGCTGATGGTGCACTAGCACTGGGGCTCCCCTACTATGAGCTGAAATCACTAAATAGCTGGAATTGCTGAGCTGAGAGCACTCTGAGTACTGTGCTAACTAGTGGGGGAGCTTGAAGCTATACTGTGAAGCAGAGCAGCTGCCAGAGTGGAGTGGAGCAGTTGTGGAGCCACGGAGTGAGTGGAGCCGAGCAGTTTGTGGGAACGGCTGCAGCAGATCATGAGACAGCTGGTGGAGCAGAGCGGAGCAGTTTGTGGGGACAACTGGAGGAGCAGAGTGGAGTGGCTGGTAGAGCGGAGCAGTTCGTGGAGAAGGTGGAAGCAGAACCTCATGGAGAGACAGGGCAGTTGGCCCCAGGCCGCGTAAGGTGCCCCTTTCTACTCAGGCTGGGGGAGGGGGACCTCTGCAGATAGACCCTCGAACTCTGGGGTTGCACTGACCCGAGACAGAGACTTTTGGGTTGCAGGACTTTTGGGACTGTGGGTGATCTTTGGGTTGCTGGACTCTAGGGATATTTGGGGTATTGGACTTTGTAGTCTTGGGGTGATTTGGGGGTTGCTGGACTCAAGAGCCAATGGAAAAGGACACGGCCCAATTTCCTGGGGTTGGTCTTTGCTCACGGTTTGGTCTATGAACTCTAGTTAAGGTGTTTTCCCAATTTATGCTTGTTGTTTATCTCATATAATTAAACCTTTTCTGCTACACCAAGACTCTGTGCTTGCAAGAGGGGAAGTATTGCCTCTTCAAGGAGCCCAGGCTTGTGTGTAAGATTTTCCGAGGTCACTGGGTGGCGGCTCGAGCTGGTTTTGCATTACGTTATAGGGAAGGGACCCCTATGTATTGAACCCGGCCCTTGCTGCTATCAATTCGGCCTGGCAGAAGGGTTACACAAGTAATTCACAGACCAAAATTTTTCACTGAAAGTATTTGGTCAAGAAATTCAAGTTGAGAATAAGGAATATTGCTATTTGTTCACAGACAATTTGCAAACTGAAGAAGTGACATTCTCTGAATAAGTCTTTTGTACAATTTTTTGGCCCAGGTCTTTATTCACCCGCAAACAGCCATTATTCTATTTAGGCATTTATACCATGTTCATCACCTTGCTATCTGAATGCCTTATTCCACCAGAAAAAAAATCAGGACCACCATAATTATGATACACTGTAGCTCTATGTTGGGCTCCTTTAAATCTCCCAGCAGATTAAACACTGGGAATTAAATTTTTAAGCACACAGTGCGTGGGTAGTTCCCTGAAGAGTTCCCATTATTGTTCTCCATATTTGTGCATGTAACCTCCACATAAATTTAAATGTGCCCTGTATGTCCAATACACACCCATAGGAACATTTTAATTTAATCCATTACACAGCTGGAATTCAGTTTGACATCAATATTTTACTGCAGTTCTTGTAAAGAAAGGACTTTTTCAGAATTTGAATTTTTTTTGGTTGATTGGTTTATTAGACCATGATTATATTTATGCTCTCAGAATCTGCAATGTATTTTTCTTTTATTTGTGAACAGAGTGAGAAATAAGAGTGGATGGCATAGCTAGTTCTTGAAGGTTAAATCCTTGTTATGTTTCAAGTACTGTATTTTAAAATTTCTGGAAAGCATCTTTCATTGGAAGGTCTTTGGAAGTGAAATATGCTCCATTTGATGCGATCACAGCCAGCTGGTTGCTATTCTGCTAACAAAATCAGGGTTTAACTAGTTTGTAGTGACTAAGGCAGAGGAGTGGGTTCTATCAAAGCCGAGTTTGGCCAAGCCATGTCATTCTGAAAGAGTTAAATAAACCTCCTAGGTGGAGACTTTGGTTTGTGATCCAATTTTAAAGTGTGTCCTTTCAGTTCTATCAATGAAAAATAAAAGGGGGTTCTATTAGACTTACTGAGAGTAAGTTTAGCCATGAAACTGTGCCCATCACTTACAAGGTGAATTTGGTCTATTACATTAGCATTTAGCAATTACCGCAGAGGACTACAAGCCAGGATTAAGTGTTCTGTTCATGTCTCTGACAGTGGATGATTGTCAGAATTTGGTAACCTGGACTGGGGGAGAGGAGAATGAGACCAGAGAGAAGGTTTGAGGGGGTGGATAATAGAGTTTTGTGATATACTGCTGCACTTATGAGTTCATAGAACATGTCCTTCCGGATGGGAATACATGTTAAGCAAGAGTGGTCTTCATGCCAATATGCCTTTTCTAGGTGATGTGGTTGCTAACTTCTCCGTAGTGATCATCAGAACGATGAATTAAGGATGCAACATGAATCATCAGAGAGTTGTGATAACAATGGAGAGACAGGGAACAGAATGAAGGAATGGGCAGAACTCAGTGAATCAATTTTCAGATTCACTCATTGCAAATGAAAGAAAAATAAGAGGTTTCACCTAAAGTTTCTAAACATGACCTCAGGGCAGCATTGCCTTTGGTGAAGAGACAAATTTGGCTTCCTGTGGTCTATGCTGCATAACAGATTACTGGCAGAAAAAATATGATTGGATTGAGAAAAGATGCTTAAACTTAGTCTTCTGTATGAGAAATTCCAGATAGAGTGTGCTTCCACACTCTTTCTCTTTATATAATGCTAATATCCTAGTCCCTGCAGACCTGCCCACCCCAGTACTGTAAGGGGCCTCATTGAGCCAAAAAGCAGCCTGACATTAACTCCCAACAAGAGCTCTGTCAACTCAGCGAAGCATTCTCAGCTGGGAGGTAATCAGGTGCAGGTGAGCATGCCGTAAGGTCAGCACATTAAAGGATAGGGTTACTCCAAAGGGACTAGATAGAACAGAAGAGACAAATGAATGATCTGGTGACCAGGGGGTAATTTTGCTCACCAGACCCACAGCAGGGCACTCTGGGGAGATATAAGACCAGTTCTGTTGCTGGGTTATACATTTGTCTTGTCTTCTGGACATTACCAACTATAAATCTTGCCTGGAAAGAATGCAAACAGTTCTCGGTGGAGATTCTGAACACCTCTAAACTTTAGCGGTGTGTGGGTCCAGGGATTTGGTGGGACTTCTCTACTGTAACAGCAGGTTCAAAAGGAACCAAATGGCATGATCAGGGGTGTTTTGTCATGGAGGGAAATCACAGAACTCTGATGCTGGAACTTTCCTTAACATTTTCTCCATTGCTTGAGTCTTCCAGTTGGGGGCTGGAGAGAAACAATTTGGTCCTGGAAGCCCCATGGGAAGGCTGGGAAGAAGCAATGGCTCTGTAACTGTGGGACAGGGAGGGGCTATTTGAGCCCATTCACGAGATTTCCAGACCCCCTGGGAGAGAGCTAGGATAGAGCCTCAGCTACTTGTAGGAGAGACACTGTTAAAAGATGCTACTTTTCCTAATGTCACTGATAAGTCCATAATGGCTTTAGCAAAATTTGCCATGGTTATTTTGCAGATTTGTGTCTGATGAGTCAATTCTGCTCCTGATGAAACCACAGAGACATGCTGATACCTGGCCATCCAAGTGGGGAAATGCAGCGGTTGAGAGACACAAGAGCATTTTCCCGTGGAAAACCAGGGAGGAGGGATGATTGTATCAGATGAACCTGTCTTTTATCAGCAACTCGTCTGGAGATGGTTACAGCAGAGGCAGTGCAAGAACCAGAGACAGAGAAAAGTAGATCAGACCTTTAGCATAGATGACTGAGCACCCCATTAAAGTAATGCAACATATTGAAGAATTATAATTATGTATGTACTACCAATGAGCTAGGCACATTTCAGAGATGAAAGAGAGGCACTTTTCATGCCTGAGGATCTTACCTTCTAAATAGTTGAATCTATAGGTGAGGCGAAGGCAGTAACAAAAGCAAGTGTTTGAGTTGAGCTGTCAGATGTATGTCTTGTATGCCATGTTGTGTGGGTGCGTATCATTAGTTATTCTTCTTTGAGGTTTAAAGGTGAATGATGTTTCAAGGAGGGATTACTAGATTGGAAGGGTAAAAGAGCTTGGTGTGTTCATCCAGTCTGATCTCTTGCATAACACAAGCCATAGGACGTCCCTCAGTAATTTCAGAATGAGATCCAATAGCTTTTGGTTGAATGGAGAATTGAAAGAAAACAGAAGGGGCCATGGTGAGGTGGAGGTGGAGGTGATGGTGGTAGTGGTGGTTCAAGGTGTAAATGACATGAAAGACCCGCCTCCCTTTTGTAAGAACTGTTACTGCAATGTTCCAAACCCCTGAAATTACACGGGTGTTAAAATTGTAGCATTTGGGACCATTCCTGAAGAACACTGTACTATTTGTATGTGTTTTAATGGGATAGGTATACCGCCAGATAGGATCATTCACAGTACCAGTGTCTATGCAAAATAAAATGCTACAATTAATCATGGAGATCTGAATCACAGCCTCATGAAGCTACACACTGGCTGAGCTTTAAGTGGATGATAAGACGTTGCATTACCTATCTTAAGTATTGCTACAATCAAGGAAGTTAGGAGTGATATGCTGGTATCCACCTAACCATGACAAAGGCAGGCTCAGACTCATTTACTGAGGACAAGAACTATTTTTCATTATATTTCAGCTTCAGAGACATTGTCTTGTATATAAATAGAGCATCAATTGTTTTAATAATGCACAGGAAATCCATGTTCACTAGGAAATAAATGCTGAAGCTGTCAGTGCTGAAGCCCACATTAAGTACTCCAGCAGTGAATTTGAAAAAAATAGTAGCAAACGCCAAGACAAAGAGAAAGAGATTTTGTGTGTCTGAAGATTGCTTTTAAAAACAGAATCAGATAATAACTCAACTTCATGCATTTGGTTTTGTCTCATAATGCTGTTTTATTATAATGGGGGTTGTCTACCAAAGAGCTATTAGTGGAACATAAATTACTCAAGATACTTCTCTGTATAAATAGAAGTAGCCCATCACTGAATTCCTGCATAAAAATAGACAGATTGAAGAAATGTAGCAACAGTAGCACTTTGACAAAACCAAAGATCTTCGGGCATTGGTGATAAAGGATACAAAGGAATACTGCTCTGAAACCAGTAAAACATGTTCTTCTCTGTTCAATATGGGAGGATTGATGGGTTTCAATGGGGATGGGACCTCCACCAAGAAGAAAAGTAACTAAGTTCCCTGTAAGCTGTGTGGCTGCACGGCAGCCTATTTAGCACCATGCAGGCACTCGGCGAACCCACTCAACCTAGCTCGGCCCCCAACCTGCCACAGCCTGGGCACCCATCTGCCAGCCCCAAAACTGCTGCAGCCTGGACTTGTCGTGGCTGGGGCGGCGCAGCCCAGCCCGAACCCAGACGCAGCTGGGGTGGCCCGAACCAGGCGCCCGAGCAGCCCAGCCTGGACCAGTCGTGGCTGGAGCGACCCTGCCCAGACCCAGTCACAGCCAGAGCAGCCTGGCCCGGACCCAGGCGTGGTCCCAAATGCCCCTCCCCTGGCCTTAACCCAGCCCTTGTCCGGACCTGCTGGGGCTAGGGCAGGGGCGCCTATTCTGCAGCCTCAACCCTGGAGCTGCCGCGGTGGGGGAAATGCCTTTCTCCCTTCCCCCCCTAGCCCTGGTGCTGCTGCGGGGAGAGAAAGCTGGGGGAGTCCTTTCTCTCTGTCATAGCTCTGGAGCATCCCCCTGCACCTCAAACCCTCATCCCTAGCCTCACCCCAGAGCCTGCACCCCCAGCCAGAGCCCTCACACCCCTGCACCCCAACCCTCTGCCCCAGTCCTGATCTCCTCATCTCTGGCCCCACCCAGAGCCCGTACCCCCAGCCAAAGTCCTCACATCCCAACCCTTTGCCCCAGCCCTGAGCCCCCTCCCACACTCCAAACCCCTCAGCCCCATCCCCACCACATGAATTTTGTTATGCACCTCAATATGAAGGTGTCACACGTCACCTGCATATTAGTGCACATAACAAAATTCATTCTGCATATGGGTGGGAAAAATTCGAGGGAACATTGATGAGTAGTAATCTCTGCAATCTGGGAATTCAAATCTGATTCGTCCTGTACCTTGTGTAGTCATTTGCATCAGTGCATAATGAATGTAGCACACTACCAAATCATAATTGTTAGCACTTTACACCTACTGTACTGCACTGGCGTAAATGACTACAGAATCGGACACTTTGAGAAAATGATGGCTAACAACGATTATAGGATTAGTGACGCTTGCAGGGAATTTTCATAAGTGATATGTCCAACATAGCGGCCATAGGCTAAGGTCTTCTCTAATCTGGCTCAGTGGCTTCACTCTTTGGGGCTTTAAATGTCTCAAGCACATCACTGGATAGCAATACTGAGATGTCTTTATTTGTAAATAATTTAGCATTATTACTGAATGCCAGTATTGATTCTTTAGTTCAGGTTGTAAGATCTGCCTGCTTCTGTTCTATACCTTTTTTTTAAAACATGCATGCACACATACGCAAACCCTGAAGCTTTTGCAAGAGGACAGCTCCTTTCGGATGGTAACTTTTCTGGCTTGATCTCAGGCCAGAGGAGAAGTGTTTCTAAGAAGTATGAATATCTAAAGACAAGCTATCCCTTAGGTTTAACAATTTTTTTTCAAGATACACGTGGTACTGTTTGTGCAGTAATAGCAGAAAATCTAATAGAAGTTGACTGACTAGATAGTATCAGACTAGATAGTATGGAAGCATGGTCCAGTGGTTAGAACACAGAAGCGGAAATTTGGAGATCTGTGTTCCGTTCCAAGCTCTGGTCTACACTACAAATTTAGGTCAAATTTAGCAGTTAGATCAATTTAACCCTGCACTCATCCACACGACAAAGCCATTTTTGTCAACTTAAAGGTCTCTTAAATCGATTTCTGTACTCCTCCCCGATTAGGGGATTAGCACTGAAATCGACCCTACTGGGTCAAATTTGGGGTAGCATGGATGCAATTTGACGGTACTGGTCTCCAGGAGCTATCCCAGAGTGCTCCATTGTGACCGCTCTGGACAGAACTCTCAACTCAGATGCACTCGCCAGGTAGACAGGAAAACCCCTCAAACTTTTGAATTTCATTTCCTGTTTGAGCAGCATGACGAGCTGATCAGCACAGGTGACCATGCAGAGCTTGTCAGCACAGGTGACCATGTAGTCCCAGAATCACAAAAGAGCTCCAGAGTGGACCAAATGGGAGGTACGGTCTCTGATCGCTGTATAGGGAGACGAATCCGTGCTATCCGAACTCTGTTCCAAAAAACAGAGTGCCGTAATATTTGAAAAAATCTCCAAGGGCATGAAGGACAGAGGTTATAACAGGGACCCGCAGCAGTGCCGTGTGAAACTTAGGTTGTTCAGGCAAGCCTACCAAAGAACCTGAAAGGCAAATGGCCACTCCAGGTCAAAGCCTCAGACATGCCACTTCTATAATGAGCTGCATGCCATTCTAGGGGGTGCCCCTACAACTCCCTCACCCCTGTGTTTCCTTCCTCCCCCACCCCTGTGCTTCCCTCTGCCCCCACCCATCCTGGGCTGCCTTGGCAGTTATCCCCCCATTTGTGTGATGAATTAATAAAGAATGTATGAATTTGAAACAACAACGACTTTATTGCCTCTGCAAGCAGAGATCAAAGGGGGGAGAGGAGGGCATTTGGCTTATAGGGAAGTGAACCAAGCGGGTGGGTTTTCATCAAGGAGGAACAAACAGAACTTTCACACCATAGCCTGGCCAGTCATGAAACTGGTTTTCAAAGCTTCTTTGATGCACACCACGCCCTGCTGTGCTCTACTAACTGCTCTGGTGTCTGGCTGCGCGTAATCAGTGGCCAGGGGATTTGCCTCAACCTCCCTCCCCGCCATAAACTTACTCCCCCTTACTCTCACAGATATTGTGGAGCACACAGCAAGCAGTAATAACGATGGGAATATTGGTTTCGCTGAGGTCTAACCGAGTCAGTAAACTGCGCCAGCAAGCTTTTAAACATCCAAAGGCACATTCTACCATCATTATGCACTTGCTCAGCCTATAGCTGAACTTCTTTTTTCTACTGCCCAAGCTTCATGAGCCATGGGAGCAAGGGGTAGGCTGGGGTAGGTGCGACCATGCAGTGCTGCTGACTGGGAGAGCAACCTGAGGCAGAAGCCTCCAGCTGGCATGATATTCCAGGCAGGACTGAATCTCCATTAGACGAAACTTAAAGAAGAGAATGACCTGGAGTCATTCCCGTTTTTGTCCAGGCGCCCCCGACCAACCTCACTGAGGCCAGCCAGGAGCACCCATGTCTGCCCAGGCGCCCCCGACCAACCTAACCAAGGTCGGCTAGGAGCACCTATGGGATGACGATGACAGTTAGCAGTCGTATTGCACTGTTTGCCGTCCGCAAGGCAAGGCAAGGCAAGGGGATGCTGCTGTGTAGCACTGCAGTACTGTGTCTGCCAGCAGCACCCAGGAGACATACAGTGACAGTAAGCTGAGCGGGCTTCACGCTTGCCATTATATGTCATCTGCATGGGTAACCCAGGAAAAAAGGTGAGAAACGATTTTTTGCCATTGCTTTCACAGAAGGAGGGGGGCCTAATAACATGTACCCAGAACCACGCACGACAATGTTCTTGCCCCATTAGGCATTGGGAGCTCAACCCAGAATTTCAATGAGTGGCAGAGACTGCAGGAACTATGAGATAGCTACCACAGTGCAACGCTTCGAAAGTCAACACCAGCCTCGGTACTGTGAATGCACACTGCCGACTTAATGCGCTTAGTGGAGACACACACAATTGACTGTATCAAATTGATTTTTAAAAAATCGACTTCTATGAAATCAACCTAATTTCGTAGTGTAGACATACCCCCAAACTCTTCCTTAGGTTTTCCATGTGGCCTCCATTATAGCCTTCCTGTGATGAGGTGCTCTTTATGCTACTCCAGTTTTATCACCAGCTGTACAGGATCTACAGTGGGAGTGAGGACCTCACCTCAAGTCCAGTCCTACAGTCTATAAACCCAGGCGGACGTCCCACCAGTGTCATTGCTGCACTTACTGTAGGACTTATCACCCGCATTGCCATCCTTTTTCTGTCATTTCGAAAGGTGAGACACACATTTTCCCCCAGGTTACTCTCAGCATGGAAACATATGGTCTGATCCTAATAATAATACCTAATTCCCATACCACACTTTTCCTTAGCCGATCTAAAAACACTTCACAATCTTTAATATATTTAGCCTCACAACACTTCTGTGAAGTAGGCAGATGCGACCCCATTATCCCCATTTTACAGGTGGCAAATTGATGCACCGAAAGGGTAAGTGACATGCCAAGGTCACTCAGGAAGTTTGTGGCAAAATAAGAAACTGAACCCAGGCTTCCTGGGCCTTAGGCTAGTGCCCTATCCTTTGAACAGTCCTGCCTCCATATTGAAGTCAACAGCAACAACATCATTAACTTTGGTGAGAGCAGGATTAAGCCAGCCGAGGATCTGATGCAACGATTTATAATATTTCCTTTTTATGCTAAATTTATGACAGCATGAAGAGTGCTATGAGGATCCAATTAATCCTTGGAGTAAGAGGTCATAACTCCCATTGATTTCACTTGGAGCTACATCTGCTTATGGTAGGCCTCTGTTTGCTCCAAACAGTGTACACATTTCCAGATTATCCCATTGCAGAGCTAATGCCTATTTAATCATATCAATATATCCAGTATCGCCACAGTTTTCACTGAAATGTATTTTGTTTAATGTAGATCATCAGAGTGAGGAATTGATCTGAGTAGGAGTATTTAGAGAGAAGACAGGCTCATTAAGAGAGAGGAGCAGGGGAATAGGAGGTTCTGTGTTTGCAAAAATACAAAGTTGTGATGGAGGTGGAGCTGCTGTGTACTAATGTATGAATACGTGGTTATTGGAATACTTCCTGTGTGAGGAGACTGGTTTCAATACTGAGATCATTAACATATGACTATTCTGGGTTAAGTCAATAGGATATGAGGGGCAATAAGCAGGAGAATGAAACAATGACTCTGCATAGGACAGCCCCATCAGCAGACACTTGAGGGTTGTTACAGGACAATGTTGACATCTCAGTGAGACAATCAGACTGTATTTGGACAGCAGGGCCAAAAAGCCTGGGGAACTCAGAGGACAAGGGAACTCAGACTACATAAAAGTAACTCTTTCTCCTATGTCAGAGAGTTGCTGCTGAGAAGCTTTGCAGACACACAGACACCCACTGGTATGTCTGAAGAATTTAGGCATTCCTAGGCGTCCATCGGGGCATGGGAAGCCTGTGGAAAGATAGACACGTAGACAAGCCATTCACTGTTGTGAAAACTTTTTTTCTTTTATGTTATACTTTATTCCTACTGTGAAGATTAAACAATGCTTTGGTTTTAGGAAGGCCACTGGTCACGACTCACAGGCATCAAACCCAGCCAGACCTGCTGAGGTAGCCACAGTTGATTCACAAGGTGCTGTAACCCAGGGCCAGGTCTAAGAGTGGGAGAACCTCACGATTCTAAGAAGACAGGGAAGGCATGAGGCCTGTCACTTGAGGGGGTCCACTCAGAAACTAGAGGGGGGAAAGAGGTGCAACTAACCCTGTCACCCTAACACAGATTGTTCTTATTTTTTTCCATAGCCTGGAAATCTACTTTGGATACATCTAGGGCCTGATCCAAAGCCCACTGAAACCCTATAATTGTGATCAGGCATTTATGCCCAGTTAATGACAGCATACTAATCAGATTTCATTTGCTTCCAAATAAAAAAGGAAGGCTCCTGGATAAACAAAGCCTTCTAAAAATTAGTTGGTGCTCAGTCTCATTTTAAAATTCATTCCCTTGGGAAACACAGTTTTAATATCACAGCATACATTTTTGCCCCATGACGCAGTATATATTTTGCAGAATGAAGACTAACAGCAAGAGCTTACTAAATCATGAGCATAACAGCATAACAATTTGTTCTTGGCAGGATCTGACCAACACTTAGTCCTTCCATGAGTGCAAGAGACTGGTCTAGATGACCTCTCAAGGTCCCTTCCATTCCTATGATTCTATGATTCTTTGTCCCAGTGCTCAATGATACTCTGTAGATTCATGTTTTTATAAAGAAAAAAATGCAGCATCCAACAGGGAAAGAGATTATTGCCAGCTAGAATGCTCCGCTTTCACTTGGATGGCTTCATTACTCAGGGAAACTGAGCTACCCTGTCGCCCCAATGAAGCCAAACTGCTAGGGCTGCCTGCCTCAACAGTTGCCCTGAGAATCCCTTTGATGTGTACACCCTCCTTCTGGAGGGATATCTCCATGCAAACTGTAATGCGGCTTCATGTGGTGTTGCCTTCCCAAGAAGAAGTTTATGATGCACATTCTTGACTTCCAGCAGCCCAGCGCTCATCCTATCCTATTTCTCCTCCAAGCCTGCCTCTTTCCCCATGCAGATCAGTGACTTGCAGAGGGAACCTCCATAGCATTCAGGAGGAAAGACTTCGATCCATACTTAGAGGGGGCATGAAAGGGCTGGGAGTGTGTAGCTCTGAATTTAATCCTATGTGTCCACATTCCTGGACACTTTAAATAATAAGTAAATATGTTCAACAGACAGAAAGCTGATCTGATTTCTTAATGACTTCTGCACAGCACCAGACACTATTTCAGTGCTGCTCTGCCTAGTAACTCAGAGTCTGATACATCACTTGGGGAAAATGTGCTATATGGAAATCAGTATTAGAATTGTGAGCTATCACTGTAAATGATCAGGGGATTTTCCTGGCCCTACTTGAAAGCTATGGGGCTCTACAGGGTAAGGTGTGAGGTGGGCCTAGCAGAGTCAGTCCCACAGAGACCCAGTCTAGAGCCAGGTGGGAAGAGTTGTTCCTCTTTGTTTCTGGGAGCAGCCTGTTTTGTCTTTCTGTTTTGCATTCTTGTGTGATCATTCTGAATTCTACAAAATAAAGTGCTGTTACACTGCAACTTTTCAGCAAGAGTATTTGTATGTTTTTATCTATATTCTCCATATGTATGCCATGACCACAACAGAAAACACCACAAAAAACCACTTTTTTTGAAAAACCTAATGAATATTTATTTCTAAAAGTTAAGAATTTATTATTATTTTCTAAGTATTTTATGGGTTTAGAGATTTTTCTGGTTGGAGTAGATAAATTCTTTCCCCATCCATGTTTCAGCTATACAGGAGAACAAAACAAGCACATTGTTTTTGTTTGTTAATTTTCTTCCCGAGAACACTCTGCTTGGTGTGGTGTCATGATCTTCCCAATCCTAAATTAAACTTCACAGAAAAACAGTACCTCCTGCTGCAGGAAATTCAGCTTCCTGTACAAAACTGAACCAGTTTATAACCTACACACACAAATCCATGGGAGAGCAATATTAAGGAATAGAGCCTACACAGCCAGAGAGGGATACTTGGAAGCCTAGAGAAATATACAGGTTTTTAGAAGTATTTAGAATAGAGAGGAATGAAGTTAGCTACATAAGCTAGAATCACTATAGCACAAAATGAAAGATTTACATGGAGGACCTGATTCTATTCGAACTCAAAGCAACAAATTTGCAATTGATTTCAGTTGGCTTAGAATTGGGCCTGGAGTTTGACAACAATAAAAATCAATGTGGGTTGGGTATTTCAGTGAGCAGCCCATCTAATAAACATCAAACTTCACAATATGAACCCCAGGACTGGCTCTTTGTTCAAACTGCAATGCTGTGACCTCTACTTGATATGCTGGATATTGATTGGAGGGTTACTTTTTATAGACATTTCCAATAGCTAGGGGAATGATATTAGGAGTAAAATTCCAGCTAGGCTGCAGTTGGAGACTGTTAACCTTGGTGATTACTCTAGCTCCAGTGTGAAGAATACCTGATAAGACTTTAGTGATTAGCTTCTTTAAAAAAAAATAGTGTTAGCACAGCATGATCCCTGCAAATAGAGGAACTGGGGACTAGCCATCTGTAACAGTAAAGAAACAATGCATTTCAAAACAGCATTTTATTTTATGATTTTTCTTCAACATCCATTCCGTGTGAAGGTAAGGATCTGTAGCACTATAGAGCCTTTATTCGATGGTTCATGCTGGGGGAGACATGTCACTGCAGAATGGCACAGTCGCCAGGAGAAGATACTCCCAGGTATCTGAGGAAGTGTATGCTGGAGAAGCAGCTCTATTGCCTGTTGAACAGGCACAGCAAGCACACCCTGAGAGCCTAGTCCCAGATCTTCTGATTTGTACAAAGCAAGGGCGAAGGCACATTCATGCCCACCCTACCCCTTTCTGGAGTAGCTAATAGCTGTAACAATGCTACCAAGGAACAATACTTGTGCTCCCAAAAGAACTCTGTCCTACCAAGGGCACTAGAAAAGTCAGGAGAGAAGAGGATTTTTTCTTTAAATTTCTGGTACTTTCTGCTTCAGGTTCATCAAAAACACCACAAAAGCATATTGTAGAAGGTTTCAGAGGTTCTGATCCTAGACTGATCGTAAAAATGCAGTGGATCCTGAAAAGAAAACAGTGCTACCAGTGTACATCAGAGTCACTTCACTGAAATCTGTAATGTTGCTCTGCATTTATGCCAGTGTAACTGAGCTAAGAATCTAGTCCATTGCTTTGCAATATCCTTTATCAGACGTTTACAGCCTCTCAGCTAAATCTAATCTCAACCTCCATTCTAGAAACGTAAGTTCTCGCTGCTGCTAACTAACTTTATCAGCCAGTCCAACTTTTCAATGAAATATTTTCATTGCTTTTCTAATGATCCCATTTTGTTGCAGTTGGTTTGTTTTTTTCTGTCAGAAAAATCTCAACACTATGTATTATCTCAGTCTAGTTGAGTATTATTGATATCACCTCATCGTGTGGTTAGTTGCAAATCAGACGCAAAGAAAAAAAATAGAACCCAAATTATTTATTAAAACAGAAGTGGAACAGAAAATAGAATTAGTGGAAGTCTCTCAGGTGCTGAAAAAGAGTAGCAAGCCTGAATGGAACATAGCATGGAACATAGCCAAGGAATATGATTAAATGCTAGGAATCTTTATGAGCAAAGATTTTCTTTTCCCAGTTTTAGTATGTGTGACAGCTTCATTGGTTGGACCTCATATGGACACACTGTAATGTGCTTTGGTTAATCTACACATACACTGCACTCTCCAAACATGATTTGAAGATAAATGCCAGAGCCATGAGCAAGTTAATTATAAGGTCCCTATGCAGCAATAGATTACATCTTGAGCTTCATGTGTCTGTCACATTACGGATGCAGCTTTTATCTATTTATTCATTCAGATTTATACTACAATAAACAAATCCCAAATTACCGGCACCCCCGACAAACTTTAAAAATACATTTTGCAAAACAGACAGATCTCAGCAATTTCCTGCAGATAACACTACCCAATACCAACAGAGAGAAACAAAACTTTAATATAAAAGTCATTATGAAAACCATCACTAGAGTCCCCCTCCAACCATTCTCCAACTTCCCAATGGGCTGAGCATAAGACATGGGTCTTGAATGTTACCAAACTCAGGCTGTTATGGATCCTGGCAGTAAGTCCCAAAGGTGCAGAGGCATAATGGGGAAGTCTTGCTAGCCACTCCCTCTCTTATACTCATGAGGCCACAGCTTAAATGCCTCTGCTGACTGCAGCTGTGCCAGTGTAACTCACACACCTATTGGGTGTGCTGTTCTATCCCAGCTAGTGGCACCAAGACCACTTACTGAGAGATTGGAATCTTAATCTGCTCTATAGCCTCCGCTAAGGGCCATATGGCTTTTAGCTCATGCAGTAGAGCAGTGATTGGCAACCTTTGGTACACGGCCTGGCAGGGAAAATCCCTGGCGGGCCAGGCCGGTTTGTTTACCTGCCACATCTGCAGGTTCGGCCGATCATGGCTCCCACTGGCCATGGTTCACTGCTCTGGGCCAATGGAGGCAGCAGGAAGCGGCGGCCAGCACTTCCCTTGGTTCACGCTGCTTCCTGCATGCCAAAGGTTGCCGATCCCTGCAGTAGAGATTCATGCATTTTGCTCCAGAGGCCCCAGGTTCGATCCTGCCCACCAATGACCGGGGTCTATCGATGTTTCACCAATATGGCAAGGGGAGATAGATGGTCACTTGGGTAATTCCCATTTAGGGTTTTATAGGTTAAACCCCTATACCCAGAAACCAATAGCAGAGTACAGTTTCATATTCCCACACAGAGAAATGCAATTTAATAGGCCGCTCTATTCTGTACTAACTGCAATTTCCACATGAATTTTATCTGGTTTCATCTCTAGTCCTTATACTCGTGTGCAGGGAGTGCAGCTGCATGCAAGGACCCCCACTCTATGAGGTATCTAAGGAGCCCTCTGAAGTCTGGGGGAGACTTTTCATTGATTCAGTTGGCTTTAGATCAGGCCCATTCTGCACAGGGCTCAGGAAAAGTGACATTCCCTGTTCTCAAGTGCACTCCACATATCCATTACCTCACAGGAAGCAAGAATGAGGTGGGGTCATGCTCCTCCCTCCTCTACAGAAGCTCTTCTACCCTCCACATTGCAACCTCCAATACACCTAGCAAGTGCAGGGCAGAAGCAAGGGTTACCACCTGGATCTTTGAGACCCCACAGGAATTTTGCTGCTACTCTCAGGTTTTTTCAATGGATCCTCAGATAACTATAAACTGAGGATGAAACCCTGGTTCCATCAAAATCAACGGCAAAACTCCCAATGACTTGAAGGGGACCAGGATTTCAGCTGAAAACAGTAGGGAGAGACAGGAAAAACAAAAAAGTGATGAGTAAGAGGAGTTAGAAATGCATCAGAGATCCAGGGAGAAAATCATCTGATCTGAATCACTTATCTTATTAACTGTAGTCCCCTCCCCCCTTTCATTTTCCATGCAACATTTGCAAAGATGATTCATTTAGAAGAAATCGGAATTCTAGCTAGGTCCATAAAAACAAGGTCATAAGCCTTTTTTGAATGTCTCCATCACTCCTGCTAATAAAAGACCAGCTCCCACCTACACAGCATAAGAATTAGTAACTAAGAAAAGCTCATCCATGTGAGGTGCATATTTAAGGGGAGAGGAAAAGATACAATTTTAAAAGAAAAGATGAGTAAGTTACGGTAGCCTCTGGGTAGCAGGAACCAGCATGTTGAATGTTTCTGCATGTTTTATACACATTCAATATTAATTCCGTTTCCGTGGCAACTATGACATCCCGTGAAATTATATACTACCATTGAATTACAGAGCATCTTAAAGCAAAATGCACCTGCAGCTAACAGAGACACTGTTGTAAATTAAAATGTTTCTCCTGCTCGTGTGACACTTCAAATTATCCCTTAAAACATATTTGTTTCTTTCAGATGTAGACCACTAAGACAGATTTAAGTAAAATCCACTGCTTAGGAAATTGGTTTCTTGACTCGTGTTGTCCAGTAAGTGTCTGACCCATGTTTCTGTGTTTTGTCATGTTTTCCATAGTAAATAGTAACCATATACCTCGAGTCTGCATGATTATTATCTTAGATTAAGAGTAATCACCAAAACAAGCAAGAACAAAAGGAAGTCGCCATCTGAGAACACGATGTGTGTCTCTCCATAACAGCTGTATATTTAGAAATGGCAACTGCCTTCAGCAGACTCCTGGAAGTGGAAAGGTACAGCACACACACAAAAAATAGGTTTCACAGCTTCACACATGAAAAATCTGGCTTAGTCTGTAAGCTCCTGAAGGCAGGAATGGTCTTCCTTTATGTTTTTAGAGTGCTATCACAATCCTGGTCATCTATAAAAATAATGCCTCCTTTTTTGGATGAAGTTGTGAGATATACAGGAGACTGTGCATGAACTGAGTGGTTTTAGTAATTCCTCAATAAAATAAAATAAAGGCACAAAGTACAAATTTTCATGACATGAGTGTCACTATCACAATGCATTCAAGAAAAATGTGACATAAGCAGGCTGCTTTCCCCCAGTTTATAATGGCATGTGTTTTTAGCAACATGCTTTGTTAGAATTATTCATCCTAGTATTCTTCTCCTTTTTCATTGCTCTACTGCAATGGGGTTTTTTAAACCAAAACAAAGACCGTTGTCTAAGTGCCCATGGCTGCAAGATGCTCATTTCAGCAGCAGATGAGGCTGTGCAGCATACCTCAGGCCCCACTGGAAAGAGAGGAAAGACTTAGGAAGGCAAAGAACAGCTGTGGTAAGGTGCTGAGTTCCCTTCTCAATGAGAGCTGAGGTTTGTGGACCAGGCAATCAATTGGTTACCCTGATTGTTACCATTCTTTGAAAAACTGATGTTGTTCCAGTGCCACTCAACAGTTTTAGCCTGGCAAAAATGCATGGGAAGCATTTTAAAGAATTTTAATATTCCTATTTATCTTACTAAGTATATTTCATGTAACTAAAGTTTAAGCCCACGGGGTGAAACCCTGAGCCCACAAAAGTCAATATTAAAACTCCCATTGACTTCAGTGGGACCAGGATGTCACCATTAGGCTTTTCTAGGTCAGATACATTCATGTATTTCAATTTTTACACCCCTGTTCTTCGCTCAGGGGGCTTCATAATAATTAAAATATAAAATGCAGATAAAATCCACACTATACATTGAACTGCACAGACATTACAGTGATGTCTGCCCACCACAACACTGCATAAAAGAATAACATTGCATCTTCTCATCTCCTCTCCAGTCCTAGCAGACTATGGATATGGTGTTCTGTTGGCTAAGTGGTATTTTCCTTCAAACCTGTCTGGAATTAATTCCATGCAAGGTGCACTTTAACTCAAACCCAAGGAAGAAATGATTGGTCTATGACTAATATTGCACCTAGCACAATGGGACACTGATCTCAGCTGGGACTTTACTTAAATACAAAGAATAATAAAAATCCACCTCCTCAATTTCCCCAGCTGAAACACCAGCTCCACCCTGCCCAATGGATTGAGCCAAAGACACCTGAGACTTTGCAACCATTTGACTCCTGAGATGATAGAAAATCAAAATACTACAAAAAATCTATTCCTGGCATTAGTGGAGTTACAGCAGGAGCGACTTTGGTCCAGTGACACAAATAAGATAGCATCAAGTGTTTTCTCCTGAGAAAGGCTGAATAGATGACAAAACATGGGTTAGTTGGAGCTGTTAAGGAAAGACTAAGCCTTGAAATAGATCTTCATTATTTTGAATCAAGACTCCTTACGCTTTTCTGCAGTGAATATAGCAAGACTGATGAAGCACTGACCCAGGGGCAAAGATTGCCAATAGCTTTGTGCTTTTCAGTAACAAAAATATAAATGCAGCACAAAGCTATCCAAAAGAGGGGAAATGGGCAATTAATCCTATTACAAACAAATCCTGACCTCTGCAAAACATCCATGGAAAAACAGGCTAAAAATTGTAACTAACTATGAAAATCCCAAGGACGTGTAAATAGCTTACCATTTAAGATAAGAATATTTTGTGATTGTATAGTGCATGAGTGACTGAATGAACCCCTGTAGTCACACCCAACACATTATTGTAATAATCTTTGTACAAAATACTCCTTGCGAGGTATCATTTGAAAAATAATAACTCATTCGTCAATAATATCATGGTGAAATATATGGAGAAACATTGTCTGTAAAGTTGTGAATTTCCTCACTTGTATGAACGTGTTCAGACTCCAGGTAACCCTGATTAGGCAGGAGTGGTTAAGCAGGTATATCATAAACAAAGGAATGTGTGTTTACCTCAATTTACATAGAAATAGTAAACCAGGTCATTGAAGTAGCAAGAGAGAGACAAAGCAATCTACATTTCAGCATATACCGGGAAGAAGAAATAGTGTGGGGGCACCTTCACCCCCAGACTCCAGGTCACCTTCGTTACTTTTGAATACATTTTTCTTTGAGGAATCATCCTCAGAGGAATCCACTCAAAGGGGGACTAGACTGTAACAGTGAGGGGCAAAGCAGCACAGTCTCTCACTCTCTCTTGCTGTTTCACCTAAGACAAAGGAACCAGCCCTTTGGGGGCAGATCCTGACTTGAAAATTTGGTCAGCCCTATTGCAGGGAACATGTGATAAGAACGATATCTTGAACCAAATCTAGCGTGTTAAGTTTTAGTTACTAGAAAGCATTTTATTTTTATTTCTCTTGTAACCATTTGTGACTTTAGTGCCTTGTACTTGCTTAAAATCTCTCTTTGTCATTAAATAAACTTGTTTTATTCTTTAATCAAAACTAATCCAGTGTTGTTTAAACTAAATTGTTTGGTCAAGCTAATTAAAAGTAGCAAACTCTTGTATATTGACTCCTTACAGGACAATGGACCTGCAATATATGAACTGTCCAGGAGTGGGCTGAATAGTTTCAGAACACACATTTTGGGGGGAAATTTGAGACTGGGCTTATGTTGGGGTTATCCTGCAAGTGGTAATCAAGGCTGGTGGAAGCTAGGGGGTTGACTGGAGTGTTGTTGGCAGGCTGCAGCTACACACAGACATTCAGGGTGTGACCTGCATGCTGTTTGGCTCTGTGTGAGGAACCTGTGGTGAGAGCCTGAGCAATAAAGTATTGTGACGCACCCAAGGTTGCAGGGCAGAGGGTGACACAACCCCTCGCTAGTCTGCATTGCACCCCAGAATGTGATAGCATGCCCATTGTGCTTAATTCCATGATTTATCCCATAGAAGTCAGGGGAACCACTCAGAGTAGTAAGACACATGCAAGGATTGGGCCCTCTATATGCATATCTGCATCATCAACAAAATGCAGTCTCTTCTGGGATAGAGGACAGCAGGGAGAAGGCACCAGCAGGGGAAATTTTGGCCAAGGACCTGGCTTAGATACTTCAGTAATGAGAATGTTGAAATAGACAGATAGACTCTGAGACAAACTTCTTCCATTATAAACTATCATTAGGCCTTTAGTGCCCATGCAGAGCAAACCAAGCCTCAATTCTTAAGGGATCATCTGAAAGACCTACACATTATACTCTTGTAGGTAAAGCCCAGCACTAAATCTAGCAGAACACATGGCACTAGCAAATCTAAACTGTGCAAACACAATGCTTAGACCACTAAATTATCCCGTCCAATATATAATTTACACTAAAACCTGCTATGCTGATTTCCACCAGCTGAGGAACTGACCTGTAGAGTTTATATTATATTTAATTGTTGCCTAATGTTTAAGTATAAAACTTAAACACAATGACTTATACACGTGTAAGCAGAGTCTGAATGAACTCATTGACAGCTAGTTGGGGATGGGGACAGTCTTCAGGAGTAAACTGTATTGACATGAACACACCTACTCTGCATAGGTATCCAGCAGACAGGAGCTGTGTAGCTCCAACTGATCAGCTTTTGCTGGTGTTGGGTTACAAATCACTATAGTACTGAATGCAGTATCTTTATTGAATGAGTAAAGGGGAACAGGACTATGCTGAGTCTGTCCTGATTGAGGGGTCACCCTCAGTTGAAAGGAGCTCAGTAAGCCAGGGGCTCAAATGCCATACCTCTGCAAAAGTAAGGGAGTAGCAGGTGTCCTGCTGGGAAGGTGTGACCTTCCCACAAGAGTTCCCATTCTGGTTTAACCTATTCTTCCCCATTGTTCAAAGATCAATCTAAAATAGGCTTCATTAGAAGTCTTTTGTTATGTTAAGTGCTTTACTAAGAGCAGCATGGACTCTCCAAAGAATGGCAGAGAGGCAGGTGGCAAAAGGTGACCAGCCAGTGGAGTGGAACAAAGGAACTGCAGCTGGTGGGGTGGCTAGCCATAGCAAGTGCTCAGATTGCAGAACAAGCTAGGTGCAGGGCATTTAGGAGACCTAGGTGGTCGCCTAGGGCACCAGGATTTGGGGGGGTGGCAATTTGGCGGCGGGGGGTCCTTCCGCGCTCCGGGTCTTCGGCGGCAATTCTGTGGCGGGTCCTTCACTCGCTCTGGGACCCGCAGCCAAAGTGCCCCGAAGAACGGGAACGCAGAAGGACACCCGCCTAGGGCGCCAAAACCCTGGCGCTGCTCCTGGGACGCCCCCACCTCAGATCCCCGCATCCGGCTGCTCGGGGAGCACGTGGTGAGGAGCCTGCGGCTGAAGCCGGAGTGCTGGGAGCACTGTGCAGAGAGCCCCGAGGCGCAGCCCCTGCTGCAGGTCTTCCTGGAGGGCGCCGTGGGGCCGCCACCGCTGCTGCTGGTGACGCTGAGCCTGGCGGGGCTGCTGGTGCTCAGCACCGAGCTCCCTGCCAGCCCCGGCCGTGGCAAGGCGCTGTTCTTCCTGCGCAGGGGGCCTGGCCACTGAGTGCCACGCCCAGCCCCAGGGAGCTGCTCTACGGGGACCTGCCTGCCTCCTCCCTGGAGCACTTTGCCACCCTGGTGGAGGAGGTAAGGGGGCCGCATGCCAGGAGCCCCAGTGCAGGGGCGGCTGGTGGGAGCCCAGGAGCAGCCCCTTCCCATCTCGGTTCTGGGTCCTGGTGGCTGGCAGAGACCTACCTCCGTGGCTGCCCCCCTTCTGGCCTGGCTCCCAGTTTCTAGCAGCCCAGGGAGCCAGCGAGATGCCCAGCCTGGCCGGGCTAGTGCCCCAGGTCTCTGGGCGGGCCTGGCACAGAGGCGGGAGAAATGAAGCAGCCACAGTGTGCTCGGGGTGCTCGTGCTCGTGTGCGGAGCAAGGGTGAGCTGGGGGGCAGGGTGCCTCAGGGCGGAGGGTGGGGAGCTGCCATGGTGGGGGGGGGGCACCTCAGGGCCGTGGGGAGCAAGGTGGAAGTTTCGCCTAGGGTGCGAAACATCCTTGCACCGGCCCTGGCTAGGTGCCTTCTTCCCCTGGTGGGAGGTGACCTCACACACAGATGCATCTCTGAACTCTGGGTCCTTACTGACCAAGGACGACCACTGTGAGTGGGGTATGGTGAGCGAGCAAAGAGGGGCACAGTAAATTAACTTTTGGTTGTAGAGTTCAGGAACATGGGGAAGTGTGATGGGCCTCCTGCTCACAGCTTCATGAATCCTGCTTGTTGCATTTTCCCTAATTAACGTCAGGTAATTTCCCTCTTTTCATTAAAAGTTTCTTTGCTACACTCAGACTCTGTGCTTGTGAGTGGGAAAGTTTTGCCTCTCAGAGGCTGGTGTGTACTTTTCCCAGCTTACTGGGTGGGGACTTGAGCTGGTTTTGTGTTGTATTGTTGAAAGGGAACCCCCTAGATATTGAACCCAACCCTGGTTGCTGCTGACTCCACCTGGCAGAAGGGTTACACATGCGAAGTCAGGGGTCTGCTGTCTGCATTTACACTGCATGCCTTATAGGCAGCAAAGTCAGCTTTTGGGGTCTGAGTATTATAGTAGCCATGGGGAAAGCAAAAATATCGGCTCCTATATGCATTACAATCTTTCTATTGCCAGAATAGGTTCTCACTGTGCCCATTTCTCATTATTGTCCTTGGGACTGATCCCACTTCCCTTCTTTGCCTCAGTGGGCACCAGTGTAGGCCCCACATCATGAGAGTGACATTCAGGATCGGAATTTTAATCCCAACATATTTTTTAAAGATTGCAGCATGGAACGCCTTTGACCTTTTCACTGTTCTCTGTTTGATTGGCTGAACATTCTATCCTCTCCCTGGGGCTCACTCTCTGACTCTGTTACTAATCACGTTGCAGAGGAGTACAAATGTCAGAGCAGCACAAAGCTACACTCCCCAGAATCCAGGAAGCACTGCAATTCTCACATTCCATCCTTGGAACACAGATGATGAGAAAACAAGCTCACAGGACAGATGGGAACCTTTCCTTGTGAAAATGAATGTGAAAAAGGAGCACTCAGCATTCAGGGGGTCATTGTCTCTGCTGCGCAGTTTCTTGCAGAGGTCTTAACACAAATTCACAGGCAAGTTTATGAAAGTGTAGATGGAATCTAAGATGGTATAATTTGCACCTTCTTCTGAACCCTTTAGTGAGCATGTTGCTTCAACTTAGACTCCCTTACATGTCAGGATGTGGCTGTAAGTAGGTGAAAGAACATAGGAATTGATATCCCAGATCAGACTATGGTCTGACAGTGACCAGCATCGGATGCTTCAGAGGAAGATAAAAGAACTCAAAATGGACAATTATAGCATAACCAAGCAAAGGAGACTTCTTCCTAATCCCTGTCAGTTATAGGTCGGTGTCTGCCCTGAAGCATGAGGTTTTTATCTATTTTTATTTTACAATTCCTCTCCCAGGGAAGGGAGTGCAGCTGAGTGCAAAGGAACTGAAGTTAGCGGGAGGGGGTCTAATATAAAATATGTTACATTTCTCTCTGAGTTTGAGCCATCTTGTCTCCAGTCTCCTCCTCAGCTGGTTTACTAAATTTTCTACATGCTTCTACATAGTTCAGGAGCTGCTTTCCGTTGTCTTGCCACAGCTGATTTGCTAATATGACAAAAGACTATTTCAAACACAAAATATGATGCTTCATGAAATTTCAGGAGGCTGAAAATAATTCACAGGAAGTCATTATAAATAGAGCCCTACCAAATTCACGACCATGAAAAGTATCATGGACCTTGAAATCTAGTCTTTGTGTGCTTTTACTCTTTACTATACAGATTTCACGGGGGAAACCAGCATTCCTCAGATTAGGGGTCCTGACCCAAAAGGGAGTCGCGCAGAGGTTGCAAGGTTATTTTAGGGGGGTCACGGTACTGCCACTCTTACTTCTGTTCTGCCTTCAGAGCTGCTGCTGGAGAGCAGTAGGTGTTGGCCAGGCACCCAGCACTGAAGGCAGTGCCCCACCAGCACAGAAGTAAGGATGGCAATACCATACCAGGGTCTACATAATACTTAGTTCTACCATGAGTGCAGGGGACTGGACTAGATGACCTCTCGAGGTCCCTTCCAGTCCTATGTTTCTATGATCTACCATAACATACTATACCCTGCCACCCCTACTTCTCTGCTGCTGCCTTCAGAGCTGGGCAACCAGAGAGTGGTGGCTGCTGACTGAGGGCCCAGCTGTGCAGGCAGCAGCGCAGACATCAGGGTGACAATACCATACCCTGCCTTCCTTACTTCTGTGCTGCTGCTGCTGGTGGTGGTGGCTCTGCCTTCAGAGCTGGGCTCCCAACCAGCATCTGCCGCTTTCCAGCTGCCCAGCTCTGAAGGCAGCACCAGCAGCAGCAGCAGTGCAGCAGAAGTAAGGGTAGCAATACCATAACCCCCTTACAGTTGTAGGGATCCTGATCCCTACAATTACAACACTGTAAAATTTCATATTTAAATAGCTGAAATCATGAAATTTGCAATTTTTTAATTCCTTTGACTATGAGATTGACCAAAATGGACCATGAATTTGGTAGGGTCCTAATTATCAATGACAATTTTCTAACTCAAAAATTGTTGCAGTCAACACAGGGGAATTCTATAGTTGACCTTGTCCTAATATATGAAAGACAAACTGATCACAGAACTATAACTTTAGATAGATAGATAGATGATATTTTTATAGCTGCCTCCACTTCCACTCTAAACAAGATTAGCACAGCCTTCTTCCTCAATTGTGGGATTGTAGTTTTTTGTTTATCTAGTAAGGTGTTCTTAAATAATTTCCAGTTATCAGTCACTTTTTTTAATGAAATCTTTCCTCCCAGCTGACTTGGCACATAATTATTTTAAGTTTTGTGAAATTGCTCTATTAAATCACCAAATATATATACCACTGGTCTGGACTTTATTCTGGTTGCTCATCATAAATGTGATCAAGTCGTGATCACTTGTACCTAAACTACCATTAAGTTTTAGTTCTTTGATCAGTTTGTCTTTTATCTTTATAGAAAAAATAATAAGGGAAGTCAAGGGACACAAGGAGCACTCTATGGTCTGCAGAGATAAGGACAATAATAAGGAGTTTTTAAAATATATTAGGAACAAAAAACAATAGCGTTGGTCCATTACTAGACAGAAATGGTAGAATTATCAGTAATAATGCAGAAAAGGCAGAAGTGTCCAATAAATATTTCTGTTCTGCATATGCGGAAAAACAGATGATGCAATCTCATCATATTGTTAAACAGAAGCTAGTAAAGTCAGATATTTTTAAATAAGTAGGTCCAGATAATTTGCATCCAAGAGTTTTAAAAGAGCAGACTGAGGAGCTTGCTGAACAATTAATGATGATTTTCAGTGAGTTTAGAGCACTGGGGAAGCTCTAGAAAACTGGAAGAAAGCTAATATTGTGCCAATTTAAAAAAAAAGTCAAAACAGGATGAACTGAATAATTATAGGCCTGTCAGCCTGACATAGATCCAAGGCATGATAATGGAACAACTGATTCAGGACTCAATAATGAACTAAAGCAGAGTAATATAATTAATACAAAGCAATACGGGTTTATGGAATATAGATCTGTCAAACAAACCTGATTTTTTATCAGAATACAAATTTGGTTGATAAAGGTAATAGTATTGACATATGTAGGGGTGGGGCGTGGCTTCCCTCAGAGACTGATGCGGAGGAAACCTTGCTGGAAGCAGAGAGGTGGGACAGGAAGCATAAAAAGCAGGTCCTGAAACTCAGCTGGGTGGAAGCTGGTGAAGAAGACACCTTTCACTCACCACTGGAGTGGGAACCTGAAGAAGACCTCTACAGTACTGAGGACTCAAAGGGACTGTTAGAGCTGCCTGCCGACAGGGATGCCAAGGAGCTGCTGGGACTGCAGCTAGCTGTGTATCCTGAGAAGATGAAGGACACCAAGGAGTGAAAGTACCCAGCAAGGAGGTCATAGGAAGTAGCTCAGGGACACCAGACAGTGGTCTGGTTGTATGGCCAGAATCCCAGTCAGTATGTTTCATCCAGAGCCATTCACTACTGTTAGGGCCCTGGGCTGGGACCCGGTGGAGTAAGGTGAGCCTAGGTCCCCCTAACTCCTGCTGCCAAACCCACCTATGGGGTGGCAGTGTCCCCAGCTAAGGCCAAGAGGCCTGTGTTTGTCTGCCATCTGTCAGAGTTCGGACATCAGGTGATAGACTGTTTGGTGCTCCGCCTTACACAAGGGCCTGAGCCCTAAACTGTTTGTGCCTTGCCCTGCCTGGGGCCAGGGCGCTGAACTACAGGCTGCTTGGTTCTGCCTAGAAAGCCAAGACCTCTCCATCCCCCACACAATTTTCAACCCATAATGGAGTAATGGAGCTCATATTTTTTCAATTTTTAAATGAAAAAAGGGGGGGAGGGTCAAAATCGCCCTCCCCCTTTTTAAACTTTTTTTTTTGAGCAGGGGCAGAAGTGGGAACCATGAGCCAAGAGGGCCTACATTGTATTTCTACCTCTGCTAACAGCTGGTCTTACTAATATTTCACAAAAAATAATTAGTTATGCCTTATAATGCCCCTAAAGTAAAGATCTTTGCTCCTACTTTATAGCTGATGAAAATGTGACTAAACCAAGGGTTATATCTCAGGTCACATCGCAAATTAATAATAGAGCTAGGGTTAGAGCCCAGAATTCAGGTTTCTGTCTCATCCACTTAATCACAGTCCCACTAGATAATTTTTTTTGACTCTCTCAGTTTCCCCATCTGTTAAATGGAGAGATAGCAATATGTACCAGAGAAGAAATCCGATGACATACAGATTTTCAGATATCCATGCTCACACATAGGTCAGTATATGTTTTACAGTTTCATTTCATAATGGCTAGAGCTGAATTCTAGAGTCTTTCCTCTTGGAATGGAGCTGGCTATGCACACTCCAATGCTATTGCAGAGCATGTGTTTGTGTGTGCTGTATTTGAATTGTGTCAGTGCCACTAGGGTTGCTGACATGCACTGGAAAACTAAAGAAAGGATCATTTGCAAAACAAGATTTGCAGCTGGCCAGAAACTAAGAACCATTGAGTCGCTACATGTTGTTTTGTATTTGACCATTCATTCGTCATGCCAGCTTTCAATATCATCCCTAGACTTACACATTTTTTCACCCCATTGTGTCCCTAGCCTCTGTTTGTCAGAGGGTGGAGATGGACGGCAGGAGAGAGATCATTAGATCATTACCTGTTAGGTTCACTCCCTCTGGGGCACCTGACATTGGCCACTGTCGGTAGACAGGATACTGGGCTAGATGGACCTTTGGTCTGATCCAGTATGGCCATTCTTATGTTCTTATGACACATGGGCACTACTATATGGGAATACTCACTTTATGTAATCAAGAATTCTAGTCTAGTCCCTCAGCTAGTGTAAATTGATATAGAACCAATTTCTTCAATTGAGCTACTCTGATATATACCAGTTGAGGATCTAACCCTTTAAGTATTTAAAACCCTAAAATGATCATTGTGGAGTTAATGTTCTGTAATTTTAAGAAAAATTCCCTGCCACATATGCATCAGCAGTACACATGATTATTTGCAATTTGCCAGGAAACTAGTAGTCAGTAACATGACCACATTGAAATAGCTAAGCTATATCTGATATTAATAAAATATAGGAACCATGATGTGAAGTAGAGAGATTCTGAGTGGTAAAAATAATACACTATTCACCACTGCATACCTCCAGTGCATTAACATAATGGAATGGATTTCCCCTTTTAGTCTTCAGACACATTCCTCAGGGGGGGCTGAATATCTATGCAGCTCAAAACTTTCACCACCAGCTCATTAACAACATTTACAATGCCACGAATCTAACCACAATGTTTGCAATCATGGTTCCTAGTAATGCCGTTGCTACTGATGCTGTTATCTAACAAGAGCAGCCACTAAAACTGGGACCATTCAGATTTGATCATCACTAAGTGTTTCATACTACGCATATTATGCTACTATGCATATGTTATTGGAACAACAAACGATAATAGCAAACATTTGCTTGTATAGGGACAAGCTACTCAATCATCTGTAATAATAGTTGAAGGTTCCATGGGCTAGGCGCTCTGATGTACCAAATTTCTGCTTGGAGTAGCAGAGAATGGGTATCATCAAGGAGCCATTTAGGACTTCCTAAATCTCTGTTTGGAGCAGTCTTTGACAAAGGTTAGAAGAACCTGGGGGCTGCTTTGACCTCTCCCAGGTGACAGCAATTCTCAAGGTATAAGGCAACCATATTTTTCCAAAGCAAAATGGGACACTGCTTGGGGCTGGCCCAAAGCCCCCCACCCTCTCCCCACCCACTTGGGGCCAGTCTGAAACCCCCTGCTGCCTGCACTTGTGCGGCTGGCCCATCCCAAGCCAGTTCCTTCCTTCCACTCAGGGCTGGGGTTGCCATTCTCCCACCTCCACTCACACAGTCCTCCATGCCCCAATAGGTGTTGCGCCCCACTTTTTTTTGCAAAACTGGACATTTCACCCACCTTATAGTAGCCCCATCTAAGTTGTATTTGCCTAGTATATTGATAAGAATATCGTGTGAGACTGTATCAAATGCCTTGTCCTGTTTGCTCTTGCCAACTGATGATCAGAGAGTACACAGCTGAAAGGAAGGCAGGCAGCACTAGCAAAGAATTTGGAAACTCTTTTCCTTTCTTCCCTATTACCCCCACTCTTTTGTTTGGACTTTCATTGCATGAGAAGCTCTTTGGTGTAGGGTCAGCATTTTCTTGTTTCTACTGAACATTTGTGGTTGCTGTGAAATAATAAAATAATAATAGGGAGAAGTAAACCAGAGAAGCATTCATGGAAGCCTGAAATGTCTATCCTGGAATGTCTACCCATTTCAGGGAATATCTAATCTGGGACACCCATGATAACATTTAATCTCCTCATTTTCTCTCACCCACAGACCTAAGCAGCTGCAAATCTTGGCTTGTGAAATCAAGTGATCAGTTGCTGAAGTAAAAATGTGTTAACTTTAGCAGTTGCTTTATGTCTCTCCATGCCAATTGCCAGGCATGACAAATAATCACTTTTAAAAATATAGGGCCAGATTCACCAATACGCTCTTCCTGTTTGCACCCCCTCGAGTGATGAAAATAGCTATAAAACTAATCTTCACAGACTGATTACACGCTTTGCATTACCAGACCGACACAAAGCAGCCAGAATATGACAGTGACTGTGGCCCATAATATCCATCTCCAGCTATAATAGTGAATATGACCAATAACAAACCATTTTCTGTTCCTAAAGTTTTAAGCTCTAACTGGAAAATGTGTCTCTTCGCTATCAAAGGAATGTCCATTTTCACTGCAACATTCAGGTTTGCCTTAAAAATTGCATATTCTGTTAGAAATTCATAGTATTCAAAAGTCACTTATGTCTCACTCTCCACTTGCTAATGAAAGAGCTGAAACACTGGGGTAGTGATTCTTGTAATAACTGTCTGTTCAGTGTCTCTCTGTCTTTCTCTACTTCCTGAAGCAAATCAATGCATTAGGAATGTCTGACTCTTTGGCCTGGTCTACACTGGGGCGAGGGGTGGGATCGATCTAAGATACGCAACGTCAGCTACGAGTATAGTGTAGCTGAAGTTGACATATCTTAGATCAACTTAGATAGACTTACTTTGCGTCCTCGGGGCATGAGATCAACGGCCGCCAGTCCCCCATTGACTCAACTTTCGCCTCGCGCCCTGGTGACGTCCCGGAGTCAATGGGGAGCGTGTTTGGGGATCAATGTATCATGTCTAGATGAGACAAGAGATTCATCAATCCCCAAGAGATTGATCACTACCCGCCGATCTGGCAGATAGTGTAGGCATACCCTTTGGATTCGTGTGTGAATTTTTTGCAGCTGACTTGTGTATTTATACTTCCTAAATGGAAAAAGAATCCATCACCTCTGGGTCACTTTTCTCATTAATGGTCTGATCCCAAACTCACTGAAGTCAATGTGAGTCTTTCCATTCACTTTAGTATGCTAGGGATCAGTCCCTGTGTAGTTGGGAAACTAGCCTTCTGCAAGCATTACTCACATGTGTACTCTCAGGGTACATCTTCACTACCGACCGTATCGGCAGGAAGCAATCGATCCCCGAACGCGCTCCTGTTGACTCCGGAACTCCACCAACGTGAACGGCGGTAGCGGACTCGATAGGGGGAGCCGCCGGCGTCGATCCCGCGCCGTGAGGACAGTAGGTAACTCGATCTAAGATACTTCAACTTCAGCTATGTTATTCACATAGCTGAAATTGCGTATCTTAGATAAATCCTGTCCCCTAGTGTAGACCAGCCCCATTGATGTTTACTTCTGTGAGTGAAGCCTACGCATGTGTGTGAGGGTATCTGGACACAGCCAAAGTATTGCTCATTATAAATAATAACAATCATCCATGTCATTGAAAGACTAACTTTCCCTTAGTTGATTGTCTTTAATTTTGCCCTAATGTCCAGATCTTTGTGTAATAAAGGCTTCAAAAAGTCCAATCTTCCTTTTTCCATCCTTTCCCTGCTCCCTCTATCCCCCAGCCCTGGGGGTGAACACTGCTACATGTTACAGCCAGAAGAAACTGTAGAACAAAATTCAGAATCTCTGCTCCTGGGACATGCATGCAAAAATTTTCTTCTTCTATTTCCTTTATAGCTTGTCTCAACTTGCTTGAATTGCACATAGAACTATCTCTGCACTAGCTCGCCGATATCAGAAAGTGCTAATTAATACCAGGACTGTCTGCAGAGTGTCTTTCAGTCCCTTTAAGGTTTTCTCTCTTTCCCCGGAAGATCTTTTTAAAATGTGGGTGAAGATGTCTGTGAATTATCTGCTTGTGACAAGCATAGCACAATACAAGTAAATGCATGTAACTACATACTTTCAGTAGAAATGAAAAGGACAGCATATTATTGTAATGTCTTGATAGACACAGACACAGGCAATAGATGTAATTATGCTGATGCTGTATTAACTGTGCAAAGATAGTTCTAGCTTCCCTGCTTTTGTTATGCAGGAAGGAAAAATTATGTGCTGTGTGGCTTTTGAGTCATTGGCTTCTCTGAAAACATTGCCTTACACAGGACCTGATGGGAATCTTTCTAATGACTTCAGTGGGCATTAGATCAGGCTTAAATGCAGGGATTGACAGATCTGATGTAATTATTTGCACCTGTACAGCTGTTAAACACAGCTTTAAAACCTCTTCTGTTCCAATGATATGATTCTGAACTAGAATTTACATGGAAAATGGATCATTCTTCAGATAAACTTATATTTTGCAGGGCATAATATGTCTATGAATATGTAATAGGAGTTCTGAATCTACCACCTTCTACCAACTACTGTTTGGTTTTCACAGCTCCTAAGTGTTGCAGTCATAGAGCTAACACATTCTTTATTGGAAGAAATGCTCTTTTCAAGTGGCTAGCAGCTTCTAAAGAGAGATTAGAGCAAATTAAGTCTGCATATACCATATGTAGCAGTGGTGGGCAACCTGTAGCCTGGGGGCCACACACGGCTCATTAGGCTATTCCGCTGGCGGGCCACCAGACAGTTTGTTTACTTTTGCATGGCCGCCCGCAACTCTCAGTGGCCGCGGTTCACCATTCCCGGCCAATGGGAGCTGTGGAAGCAGCTTAGGCCACAGAGACGTGCTGATCGCTGCTTCCCGCAGCTCACATTGGCCGGGAATGGTGAACCGGAGCCACTAGGAGCTGCAGGCAGCCATGCAAATGTAAACAAACTGTCCGGCGGCCCGCCAGCAGATTACCCTGATAGGCACAGGCCACAGGTTGCCCACCACTGATATACAGGGATCACTTCACCCATGGCTGAAATACCCCAGGCAATAACTGCACATGTAATCCACATGCTTTTATAGTGCCTTTTTTGTTGGTGTTTTATTCCAAAGAAAAAGAGAGCAACAGTGGAGAGTAGGAAGATCTTTGTTGGTCTCATTGTGATTCTGTACACATACAGGGAGAAGAGAAGGGACATGGACAGAAGTGTCAGAAATACCCAGCACAGGAGTGTGGTACCCACGGAGCACGCTCAAAAACTTTCTTGAAGCCAATGTTTGAAGGCTCCATTATGCACAAGCAGTTTTGCATGTCTTACACATCCTCAGTCTTAGATGTGAGCCAATCATCCAATGGACTTGGCTCAATGCTGATGATGGAAGGCTATTTAGATACTGAGCCCTTAGGGTCAAGCTGGTTTCCTACTCTGTTTGTACCATGTTGAGCACAATGGAACTCCAATCCTTGGAGTCCGTAAGCCCTACATAGTACTACTGCTAATAATAATAGTAATTAATAATGCCAGAAGAGATGGATGCTATCATGTCTGGGTCTCAAAATCTGTAACAATTTGACTACGGTTATGTGTTATTCCAGCCTTTGCCTATTAGGGAAACCCCTTAATCAAAATAATGTATGGATCACTGCAGTGTATTTTATGGAGGAAGAGGGAGAGCTGGAAAAGGAGCTTCTGTCACCCCTATAGCATGTATTTACTAGGGAAAAGGCATGTTCTTAACTCAACAACTAAAGCGAGCTAAAATCCTAGGGCAGACAAGGCAGTTTTTACACAAGTTAGCAGGTCATGCTATGGGGGACTCTAGAGTTTACCTATATTTTAGGCCACACTATGAACTGAGAAATGGCCTATGGAGAAAATCAGTAGAAAAAAGAATGTATATACACACCTGTGCGCTAAAGAGAAATGTTATGGTGAAGCCCTACATTGCACTGTAACAACTCTTCCTTGCAATCCACACACAAAAGGGAGTTTGTGAAAGTCTATTGAGGAAGAACAGACTGGTAGACTGACCGTCTAATAACTTTTGAAACAAAATCTATTAATATTTTTGCAAATATTTGTATCCAATGTTCACATTTGATTAATATGCAATTGTGCAGCGCTGTGTCTGTGAAGGGAACTGAGAATTGTTAAGAAAGACCTAAGCTTAGGGTTTTGAAGACAATAGCTCTGGGTTTGGCTCTGTGCAATACTTTCTGGAAAGACAGAACTCTGACATGGCTTCAGCAGAAATGTAAGCCACAATGCAAGAAGGCGAATAGAACAGCCATTGCACGTAATCTGCCTCCATGTCCCAGTTCTATACACACATATTCCCACACACTGGCTCTATTTTACTCTCTTCTAATAACTACTTGCTTCACCAGGCTATGATTTTAGACTGATATGAATCAGATTATGGTCTGAAGTACAGTTTTCTACGCTGGCTTTGTCTACACAATTCCTTAGTGCTCAGCCAGCCAGGGTGTGAATCTACAGTGCACTAGCTTCCCGCACACTAAGTCGCTGTGTGGACATTTCTACACCAGGCACTAAAAGTTCCATTGTGCGCTTTGACATACTCCCATTTCAAACAGCTGGTATACTCCCGTCCTGCCTTTCAGCTTAAACAGGAATACGACAAAACACGTTACAGAACTTTTAGCTCTCAGTAGCAGGATCCACACGATGACTTAGTGCGCTGTAGATTCACACCTGAGCTTGCTGTGCACTAAGTCACCATGTAGACAAGTCCTAACTCAGATATACTTTGAGAACACAATGAATTGCTGCTTTCACATCCAATACCTTTCCTGCTACTAATAGGAAATGTAGTAAAGCAGAAGGGGATCAATTGTGGGAAAACTGGCAAAATTGCTTATAGGTTGCACAATGCATCTTGATAATCCAACATTAACTACTGTCTGTCCTGGAAGTGGAAGTGCTCATATGATGCTTGTCAAATAAGCAGCTAACCTGCTTTGCTTCTGTCATAAATAGATAGCTAAGGGTTAATGTTTCTTTTACCTGTAAAGGGTTAACAAAGGGAACCAAACACCTGACCAGAGGACCAATCAGGAAACTGGATTT
>NC_133769.1:23404765-23407881 GCF_003597395.2 Chelonoidis abingdonii
TTTGGACTCTGAGTTTGTGTTTGTCCTCAGCTATAGCAAGCTTCTTTCTTCTTCTAATTTGTGTCAACTTGTAAGTACAGGTAGAAAACAATATAGGCTTTTAGTGTGTTTTGGGTGTTTACAGTGTTAACCTTGCTGGAATTTGGACTCTGAGTTTGTGTTTGTCCTCACTATAGCAAGCTTTTTCTTCTTCTAATTCTTTGTGTCAACTTGTAAGTACAGGTAGAAAACAATATAGTGCTTTAGTGTGTTTGGGGTTTTTACAGTGTGTAACCTTGCTGGAATCTGGGTGGGAGAGAAAGAGGGGGAAGGGAAGTGGGTCATTTCCCTTTGTTGTAGGCTCAGGGCTTCTGAGTCTTGGGGTCCCCCAAATAAGGTTTGGGGAGACCAGAGCGGGCGAAAACCCTTGAATTTTTGGATGCTGGAAGCGAGATCAAAGCTAAGCTGGTAAATAAGCTTAGAAGGGTTCATGCTAAGCACCCAGATTTTGGATGCTAAGGTCCAGATTTGGGAAAGATGCTTATGATAGCTTCATCTATGAACTAGCATAAGGAGCAACTTCTTGGAAAGACCATCAGAACAGATTCTTTATCTAGATTGCATTAATTGGTTTATTATCCTTAGCCCCAGGAGGAAGATGAGGGATTTAATCACATCCTAAAATACATGTGTCAAGGAAGGAAGGAAACAAGCAAGTGCCCTGTAAAATAGAGCTCAAAATACCTGACAGGGCTTTCATGAATTACTTTTTAGTAAGCATTTCAAAAAGGTAAATCACTAAGGAGTAATTGTATTTGGAAACTGAACATATTTCTGCCTGTGGTACAGTAATGCCTATAAGCCCCCGTGGCAGGGTGATGACTCAGCGGCATGGCACCTCCTACTGGTCATCCTGGGAATTAGCTCTTCCTAACCCGGAGCAGCCTCTTCAGGCTGGTGTTTTGCCTGCCTCTGGCCCCTGTCTCCCTCCCAGACCCTGATACCCCTTTATGTCAGGGTTCTGCCCCAACAATAACTCACAATCTGAGTCTCTCCAACCCTCTATCCCCGCCTTGCCTCAGTGGCTACAGCCAGTCTCCATGTAGCCCTCACTCACTGGGGCAGACTGCAGTCTGTAAAACACTCATCATCGGCAAAGAGGGTTCACAGAGTTACGGTCAGAAGGGATCATTATGATCATCTAGTCTGACCTCCTGCACAATACAGGCCACAGAATCTCACTCACCCAATCCTGTAACAAACCCCTAACCTATGTCTGAGTTACTGAAGTCCTCAAACTGTGGTTTAAAGACCTCAAGGTGCAGAGAATCCTCCAGCGAGTGACCCATGCCCCACGCTGCAGAGGAAGGTGAAAAACCTCTGCCAATCTTCCCTGGAGGAAAATTCCTTTCCGACCCAAATATGGTGATCAGTTAAACCCTGAGCAGGTGGGCAAGACTCACCAACCAGCACCCAGGAAAGAATTCTCTGTAGTAACTCAGATCCCACCCCATCTAACATCCCATCATGGACCACTGGGCATATTTACCTGCTAAAAATCAAAGATCAATTAATTGACAAAATTAGACTAACCCATCGTACCATCCCCTCCATAAACGTATCAAGCTTGGTCTTGAAGCCAGATATGTCTTTTGCCCAGACTACTTCTCTTGAAAGGCTGTTCCAGAACTTCACTCTAATGGTTAGAAACCTCCATCTAATTTCAAGTCTAAACTTCCTAGTGTCCAGGAGCTGCTGCCTTTGCCTATCTCTTAGCTGCCCCTCTGCAGCCCCAGTACCTATTTGGCCCCTTTTTGCAAGGCCTCCAGCCTGGGGTTTTTCCTGGCTAGAGCTCCGCAGCTCCCTCTGCCCTTCCCCAACACTGCTCCACCTCAGGTACCCTGCTCAGCTCCCAGGCAGCCAGGTCCTTCTCTCTCAAGAAGCTAGAAAGTGAGTCTGTTAGCTTCTGGCCCACTGCCCTCTTATAAGGGCAAGCTGGGCCCCTGATTAAGCTGGTCACAGCTGTGGCTGTTTTCTCCATCAGCCTCCCTTTCCCCAGCTGCAGCCCTCTCCAGGGCTGCTTTAACCTCTTCAGGGCCGGAGTGAGGTGACCACCCCACTACAGCCTCAACCAACACTAGAGCCCCACTGTGCTAGGTACTGTATGTACATATAGTAAAAGACAGTCCCCATCATGAAGCACTTACAATGTAAATTATAGTGTGGTGGTGGCAGCACTACACTTGAGATTCAGGCTAGCTTACTTTTTCATAGCTGATTGTTCTAATTGTTCTAAAAGCCACATGCTTACATGGATTGTCTTGAAAGTTACTGCGCCTCATAGGGACCCAGGAGGATGAGTGGTCAGATTTGGAGGTTGTTTGAGCAAAGGGTTTCTGAAGTACAGCCCTCCTAAATAAGTCATGTGACACCAACATTGTACAGTTCTGATAGTTTTGCGCAGAGCTTGGGCTCCTATCATCCGCTCGGTATTGATTTCCGCAATGTTCAATGCCCACAGCTCCTTTCGGAAAGCAATACTTTGAAAGTTGTTCAGGGTAAAATTTGGATCTACAATATCTCAAGCCAAGCTGAAGAGCTAGAGAAAATCATTTGTATGGTGTGACAGGATTCAGGTTCTGTTGCTAACCAGAGTGTCTGAAGGCAGGCTAATGTTAGAGGGACTGGATGCAGTGGTGAGCTGGAGTTGTTAAATTTAGAAGCCACTGTAGAACCAGTTATTAAAGGGGCCGGCAGGTGGGCAAACTCCAGTCTCCGGGCCACATCCGGCCCGCGGGACCGTCCTGTCCAGCCCTCCTGAGCTCCCAGCTGGGGAGGCTCCCCTGGCCCCTCGCCCGTTGCAGAGCCCCAGCACGCCGTGCTGCCGGCGCCAGCACTCTGGGCAGCTCTGCAGCTCCTGCTGCTTTCAGCAGCATGGTAAGGGGGTCGGGCCGGGGCTGGGAGGAGGGTTGGATAAGGGGCAGGGAGTGGTTGGAGGGGGCAGAGGTTCTGGGGGGGGAGTCAGGGGACAGGGAATGGAGCGTATTGGGTAGGCGTGGGAATCAGGGCAGTCAGGGGACAGGGAGCAGGGCAAGTTGAGTAGGGGGTGAGGTCCTGGGGGGCAGTTAGGGTGTGTG